>NW_028274810.1:40198064-40498897 GCF_037043125.1 Eumetopias jubatus | reverse complement strand
TCTGGGACTGGCTATCATAGCTAGGGTGCTCCTTTCCTTGGTGTTGCCTGGGCTCATATGTCTAGAACTTTTGTTTTCCTTCACAGGACCTCCCTTTCTACTTGGTTTCTTATTCCACAAGACCTCTCTTTCCACCTGGCTTGTCTCTACAGCATGATAGCCTGGACTTTTGTACATGGTGACTGTAATTCTTCTCAGTTAAGAGCAGAAGCAAAAAGCCTCTTAAATTTCGGTCCCCGAAGTCCCAGAACATCACTCCTTGCATTGTGTCAGTCGAAAAAAGTCATGAGGCTGGCATAAATCAAAAATAGGGGAAAATACACTCTACCTCCTGATGGCAGGAGCCGCAGAGCCTTAGCAAAGGGCCACAGTCACAGGCGGGCACAATGTATGGGGGGACCATTTTTAACAATCTACCAACAGGTACACAGAACTTTTCCTATTTTCTTTTTAATTGGAGTAAACTATGTTTCTCTTTGGGAGAGTGTTGTATGAATTAGCTAAATGTGTGCTATTTTGCTGTTTTTGTGATCTGCTTTTAGACTGTAAATTTGGTAGAGAAGTTTTCCTTGCATTACCATTTTTAAGCTCCTACTTAAAGCCTGTGGAACAAAAGTAAATGTTTTTGTTTTTGTTTTTGTTTTTTTAATTAAAATGGAACTGTTAAAATGTTATTGGAATCTACTTTTTAAATATACAGTTGAAAATTCTGAAACATTCAGAAACACTTTCTGATTTCATTTTTCTTTCTCTCTCCTGTTCCTAGTGAGTAGCAAGTTTCGATTTAGGGAATTTTTCCCTGTAACCTTACTATAACCTCCACACATTTCCTTCTCAACTTTAGTCAAAGCATCTCTTTTCTTAGCCTTCTTCCTTTTTAGTTTGACTATGATAATTATTCTAAGATTGTATTAGAACTCAAAGAGCAAAAAGGATACAGAAATTATTTATTCGTTATTCATTTCATTTAAAAAATTGCTCATATGCTATGTATCAGGTACTGGAATTAATTTAATAAGGCACACTCCTTTACCCCAAAGGGCTTCCACTGGAAAAAGCAAACAAGTGAACATTTAATTATGATGCAACTTGATAACTGCAAACATTATTGTTAAAACAAGTGTACTGTACAAAAAAGTGAAGGGACTCTGGTACAAAAGATTGGGCAAACACCAGCGTCATCACTTGATACGGATGGGACCTCTCAGTGGGACAGTCCAAGATTTACCTCTGAACTGACTGTGCTGTTGCTAAACCGTGAAGAACATGTGTAAGTCGGCACTGAGGAAGCTCCAGGGGCTATGGGTCTAGTGAGATATGCCGGCAACAACTTGATTTGGATTGAAGTAATAAATAAAAGAAAATTGATATGTAATAGATGTTCATAAAACTTGTTTAATATATATTATTTATATTTATATATATATATAAAAATTCTTAAATATTATTTATATTTTAACTAACCCTTTAGGTTGGTAATATAGACTGACTCTTCTCTTTTCACCCCCAGGTTTGGGGTTGGTTTTGGCAACCTGGGGTAGTTGGAGTTGGGGTTTACATAAAACCAATTCATTAAGGGCAAAGGATAGGTTTAAGGGCCTCACTGGCCAAGAAGTACATTTTCTTCCTCTGCCTTATTTTCTTCCAGGTTCAGCTGTGGATATCCTCCCCTATGCCTTCTTTGAGCTGCCAAAGCTACTCTATGCTGGACTCAGATGGAGGTGGGGGTAAGGAGTGATGGTCTCCAGTGTTCCTGCACTTACCTTCACTGAAATTTGTTGATATACTCTCTATATTCTGCCACAGCACAATCCAATCAGACAGCAGCAGGCTACTCTCATGCCACTGAAAGTCCTCATAGGCAGTGCTCTCTTTTAGCTAATTCCGTGATGTTCTCAGAAAAGTAGGAAATTCTGCATGTTCACCTAGGCTCTTGTCTATATAGGCTTACCATGACTGCCCCTTCTATTGTACTCTTTGACCACCAAGATGGTCTGGGGCAAACTTCAAAGGTTGGTGGCACCCTAGTTCAACAAGCTAAAGATGCAGAAGGTCCCTGTGCTGTTGGCTCCCCAAATCCCTCCGGGGTATAGCACCCTATGAGGATTTGACTCCAGAAGGAGTATTTGAATGCACTTTCAAAGACATGACAGTGGTGAAAGTTATTGCTCTTCTTTCTGCTCTTTCTCCTCCTGTCTCTATGTTAAATAACTTTTATAGTTACAAATAATCACCATTCATCTGTACCAATTGCTTAGGTCGGGACCTGCAAGGCACTTGATGCTCCAGAGAACAGGTGTTTTACATCCTGGTATTATCACTTCCACCTATGATTTGAAAACTTAAAGCTAGACGTTGACTACTTAATTCCTGAAATTTCTGTAGTAATAGCCCTACCTTAAAGGTAATAAAGATAGAATTTCTTTGCTTCCTAACAGAGACAGGAGAAGATTCCTGTTAAGACTGAAGAGAACCGAGGCTAAGGTGGTAAAAGAATGGTAGAAATTATTTGGAAAACCTTTTACAATATCAGTCTGACCCATAGAGATTGAAGGGAAGAATGAGTCTGTTCAACAGTATTTGTCTGTGTTGGATGAAAGAATAAGAAATAAAACCTGACCCCAGGTAGCTTGGTGGTGCCATTCATCAAAATGGACAGCAGAAACAAAAGCAGGTTTGGGGAAAGAGGATGAGCTAGATCAGATCTCAAAGTGTAATGTTTAAGAATAATAACTCAGTCTGGGCTTGAGATTGTTGTCATTTAGTATATTACTGACCCCCAAAACAAGTAGTGCAAAGGTCATGTATGAGAAAAAAATGTAAATCAATCCATATGGTTCCATGGGCTCCAATAGTACATGTTACTTGTGGTATAGTTTTTGCTACTTCTGAGGCAAAATCTGATCACATAGCAAAGAATCCCCAGAAATCTTGGTAGATATTAGAAACAGTAGCAAGTTCCCTAGTCTCTGTGCATGGAAGATACTACTAGGAAGAAATGAGTTTTAAGTCAATTTTTAAAAATAAGCATAAAAAACGTTTTCATTTTCTAAATAACTACCAACTGTGGCAGAGACTACAAGTAATCTTTCAATATCTACTCTTCCCTTCTTCCACTGTCATATTTAGGAAACTGCCTATTTCTAGCTGACTACCGTGAAGAACAAATACCTTTCCTAACAGCCCAACACCCTGGGTTAGGCGACTAACTTCTAGCCAATGAGATGTAAAGGAAGGTATTTTGTGTTTCCCCTGCTTACTTTCCTTAAAATAATGCTGCAATTTATACTTTATTCCTTCTTCAACATCTCTTCCTTCTTCTTATTAGCATGACAGTTTTTTGGAATTAGGAATTGACTTTGGGAATGAAGGATGAACATGACAGAATAAGATAGAGGGACTCTGATGTGTATTCTAAAGACACTATGGAACGAAGTTGTCATATCAGGGCTAGACAATCTACTCTGGACTTCCGTGTGAGAGAGAAATAACATTTTTTTCCTTGATTAAGCTGCTGCTTTTTGGGTCTGTTTCTCACAGCCAAAACTAATTCTTTAGAGGGGGGAGGGTTGGAAGGAGAAGCAGACTCCCTGCTGAGCAGGGAGCCTGATGCAGGACTAATCCCAGGACTCCAGGATCATGACCTGAGCCGAAGGCATTCGCTTAGCCAACTGAGCCACATAAGCCCCCCGCCAAGACTAATTCTAAGTGATATATGAATTAGTTATCTTTACTAAAGATAAGTTGAGCTTTGTATGGAAAAACTAACCTGAAAAGCAGGTAAAAATGAGTTAAGCATTAGCAAAAGCTCTGACAACTGCATTTCCATTTCTTTCTGGAGACAGATTCTTAGTTCTTACATTAAGTCAACTTCTTTGGCAAATTATTTTAATCCTCTTTTGTTCATTTTGTAGAGTCACGTTCTCATACCACGATACCTTTCTCTTTGTTGCTGATATAATATAGATCAGAACTTGGATCTTCAGACCTTCCTATGTTTTAATGCCTTTGCTTACCCATCTCAAACCAAATCATATTCATTATTTAGCTACTTCAGTGCTTGACCCTTTAACATTTCCCTCAAGCTGTGAAATTTTTGCCATCAAAGATTTCCACCTTCCATACATGAAATTATGTGAAACAATTACTGCTATAGAAGTTTAGTTGTGTCCTTAAAACTTATGGGCAATACGGGGGCGGGTAGGCTCTGAGGTCTTACTACCTTAGTTTCACCACTTACTGGCTATTGACCTTAGGCAAATTACTTATCAACTCTAAACCTTCCTTTATTTTTTTCTTAAATCTAACATGGAGTATTAATGAAAGTAAAATTAAATAATCCACATAAAGCAATTAACTGAGGCGCTGTTAGAATAAGTGTACTCTATATACTAATTGAAAGTAGTAATGGATTTTATTTCCACTTTGTAGTCTTAAAAAAAAATCTTCTGTTATTTTCCTTTTTAAGATAGTACTGTGTACATTAATTCATTTATTCAACAACTATTTCTGATTTGTTTTAATGCCAGGTGTTGAAAATGTGTAACAGAAAAACCTGACCCCCTACCATCACATGACTTCTTATTTGCTTATTTGCATATAAAATTTAGTAGCCAAACAATTGATGTGCCTTACTGGGTTGATACACTTTCAGGAATTGTATACTTTTCTTATGTCTCTTTTTATATTTTTACATTGTCTCTTGGCAATTTTCTAGGTAAATGATGCATCACAATTTAATTTGTTTTAATTTATTTTTCTAGGTATGGGTATGTGACTACATAGTGCCTCAAAGATATTTCTCTAATTAAAGATCATTAATTATTTGGGCGATAACACATAAAAGAGAGGAAAAGAAAGTTGGAATAATAGTCTGAAAATAGCATTTTTTTAAAGATTTTATTTATTTATTTGAGTGAGAGAGAGAGAGAGAGAATGAGAGAGATCACAAGCAGGGGGGAAGAGTAGAGGGAGAAGCAGGCTCCCCGCTGAGCAGTGAGCCTGATGTGGGACTCAATCCCAGGACCCTGGGATCATGACCTGAGCTGAAGGCAGATGCTTAAATGACTGCCCCAGAAAATAGTATTTTTTATATTTATTTTTCAAAAAGTCCAGTTCCAGTGAAATACTAGATTGACTATTTATGTTTCTTCTTCAAATTAAAAAACTAGACTTTGAAAGTTTATATTTTTTCTTAAAAACACAGTTTAGATATTATAGATGAAAGGTATTCAGAAATCCCTTAGCAGCTTCTTTCTGTGATTTAGCATAAGAAGGGACTATGGACTATGGCCCATTGGGTAAAGGGCTCAGTGGTACACACTCAGTACATATGGTGTTCAGATCAGACCTCTCTGACATGGCAATGCTTCTGTTTTCTTTTTCCCTTACACAGGTTCTCATACCCTTTCTTACAGTTCCCCCAACCATCAAAAAATTGATCATTTCTCATCATCAAATTGTTGCGCCTGACCTAAATAAACTTTAATTCCCTTGAGTGATGCAAAAAAATTGAAAATGAAACATTCTTTCTGCTACAACTTCATTTTTGTCATATCTGTTTGCTTTCTCACCCAATGGAGGAAGTAAATAGAATATGAAAAATCTCTGTCAGAAACTTGAAAATGGTATTAGTGTAGAGCTACTAAAGAATCCCAAAGGGCATCACCAGATTTGCACCCCAACAATCTTTCCTGGTTGAGATGAAAAAGCAAGCCCGTTTATTAAAAATGTGCAACATATCACATTATACAGTATAAATCAACATAATGTGATATGATCTGACATCAAGCTAAAAAACTGCCTTTTCTGCTTCTGCTCAGACCATATGTTCAAATTATTAAAAATACCCACAAATGTTTATTTTTTTTAAACAAACTCAAGATTCTCTCAAATAAACAAGCTTGACTTTTGTATTACTTGGGCAGAAAACTATTTTCTTCTCTTGAGCACTTTGTTTTATAGATAATGCTTTAATTTTTTGCCAGGAGAGCTTTTATAAAAGAAACATGTATGTATACATACATATATACTCAAAATGTAAACTACTGTCAAAAAGAAAGTGCTCCTGTATAGTGAAGAAATATAACTTATTTGGGAAATAGTAAAGTTTACTTGTGATATCAGACGCACCTTATAGTAAAAGCTGCTGAGTATTTTACCTTATTTTGGACTTTTAATATTCTATATTAATATGAGTCATTGAGTATATAAATATGATTGCTGTTCATTGTCGCTAATTTTAACCTGAATTCTGTTTACTGAGCAATCTCTAAAAACCTGCTCACCCATGGGTAAATAGAAGCTAACCTTTTAAAAAATACATATTATTCCATGCAATTGATGGGAAAACAGCCAACTTGGCAAATTTAAACACACACACACACACACACACACACACACACACACACACACACACACACAAATGCGGGAACATCTTGACTGGGTTGATGACATGACAGCATTGTAGTAGCCTACCAGCTGGGCGCTGGCTGGGATTCAGAAATGGACTCAAGACAGTGGAGCAGAATTCAAGAGAAGGCAGCTCTCCACTAGTGTGACTGCTTTGTTAAAACCAGCAAGTCCATTTGCTACACCAGCTTTCCCTCATTCTGCCCTGAGCTGATTTCTTGTGGGCAACAGAAAAATGTGACATAAGGGGATACAATAGCATGTGAAATGATACAGCACAATCTGCTCAAGCTTCCATTGCAGTCTCCAGGCTTGTTTCTCATCTACCTCTGGATCCCCCCTGAGCTGATGCAAGCATGGAGTTCCGTGGACTTTCAAAGGGGCTCCCGGCCTCTGGCAGGCTAAAGAATGGAAGGTAGAAGGGGAGAAAAGGGGAAGGAGACGTGAGCCACTACAAGAGTTATTTGGTTCACTATCATTTGCTTAAAGTAAAGATCAATGAAATGTCAGGTAAAACTCAAAAAAAAAAAAAAGAACCTCATTTATAAAGGTTTTGAAAGCTCACTTTTGCCTTTTCAATGTCTCTGCACTTCTGGATTTTTTTTTTTTTTTCATCTCTTTTTAAGCTGACCCAGAGAATGCTGAAAAAGCAGGGAACAGCCATGCATGTATTATTTTCAGTCCAAACAGCAACATGATGCTTTCAGAATCTTGCAAGATAGCCCTTTCCTCCCCCCCAGACTCACAGTTCAATTTTGCAAACACCAGAATTTCCATAGTTTTGATAAAGTTAAAGTAAGCATCCTCAAAATTTTGGTACTTATCTGGACTGGTGTGAATGTTGCATGTTTTCTTTAATTCACCCAGCACTAATTACCTTAATATTTTGAGATAACAAATACTGATCTGTAATTTTTCCTGGGGAAAAAACAATCTGAGGTTCCCATAAGAAATAGCTTTTTATTAATATCCTTGAGGATCTTGAAACATTGGGTATTGTTATGTCAGCACATCTGTGGATCCTGTTTGGGCAGAGAAATTAACTATCTGGCATTACTGATACAGAAGGGGAATTTCTGAGGTCCTTTGATGAGAGGAAAGTATAACTGGTAATGAAAATTTAAGTTTGTTTTTTTTTTTCTTATCCTTCTCAATTTATATTGCAGTATCTCTGGCCATTAGGAAAGTGAAGGAAAGTGTAAATTTCTTAACAGCTAAATGAGGCCTGAAATAGACCTACAAATTTAAAAGTCTGTAACCCTAAGCATAAAGAGAAATTAACTACCTTCCAGCATTTCTTTAGAAAGGACAACTCTAGCAATAATAATAAAGATCAGAAAAGTTTATGCTTCAATTTAATAGCTAACATTCTTTTAAAAATTTACTTCTACTAATCCTTCATGCTTGGTCAGCCATGAGAAATAAAATGCTGAAAATCTCACATGCACTTATAGGAATTTGTTTTGGCATAGAGCATCCCATTATATTTGTAAAAGAAAATGTTAATTAGGGCTGATGAATTAAAATATGTAAGGTAAAATAAATTCTAGTTGCCTTAGCTTGAAATAAAGGACTGCCCTTTATGGGAATGTTGATAACTCCTCAAGAGAGCAGCCCTGGGTATCTGAAGGAACTATCAACTCAGTCAACTTATACTCCATTCTCTTCTTACAATTTATGTCTTTTTTTTAAGTGATTTTCCTGATAGAAATTCCATGCCTTAATTTACTTCTTCTTTCTCTCTGCTTTATGAACTTTCTTCTTCTTATTTGTACTTATGTATTTCTCCTTTGCAATCTTAGCTCCTGGCTAGATTTCACTAATCTGGTTTTAATTTCTTATAATTTCAGAATTCAAAGGAGATATTTAGGATGATAATAGAGTAATAATAATAATAAGAGCAAGCTAGGATTTATTGATTTCTTATTATCTGTGGCACCCTGTGCTTGATGTACCACACATGCGATCTCATTTAATTCTCATAATAACCTCATAAAGCCATCACTGTTATCTCCATTTAAGAATGAGAAAATTAAGGCTCAAAGAATTTAAATAAATTCAGCATCATCACAGAGTTAGTGAATAATAAAACTGGAAATGAAACCTTGGTCTCTCTGACTCTGACACCTAGACCCATCAACACTAAGATACTCTTGCCCTTATTCACCTTGTCTTAAGAAATGTCGTTATGGAAAAAAAAGAAAGAAAGAAATGTCATTATGAAATGTCTGTGCAGATTATAAACAAATTGAAAATATATCATGTTTAGCCTAAACATGACACACAGTTTTAATATCTTGTGTTAATTTTCTTTTTTTTTTCAAGCTTTTATTTATTTTGAGAGAGAGAGAGAGCGCGTGCACATGAGCAGGGGGAGGAGCAGAAGGAGAGGGAGAAAGAGAATCTCAAGCAGACTCCACACTGAGCACAAGCCCAACTTGGGGCTCAATCCCATGACCCCAAGATCATGACGTAAGCCAAAATCAAAAGTCAGATGCTCAACTGACTAAGCCACCCAGGACCCCTCCTGTATTAATTTTCTTATCATCCAGCCATCTCTGGGTGGACAGACTTCATGTTTGTATCCTGTGATGATACTGATGATTTGTATGAGCGGTGCAATTCTGACAGTGACAGCAGCACATAAAATGGAGATGTTAATATATATATTATATATTATGTATATACCTTTGTTTTTATATGATTCAACTTAATTTCTAGCATGGACACATTCCCATTATTGGAACAGAAAATTTGATCTACTTGACTCTGATTTCTCAGAGCCCAATCCAATGATTTCTCAGTCATTATCAGCTTACACCATGGTGGCAGTTAGTATTAAAATTCTACCTCTAAAGTGTCTCTCTCTCCCTAAAGAGATTTTGAGATGATGCCATTTCGGAGCTTGGATTGAATATATAGGAGTATCATCTTTGTCTTCCTGTCTCATTTCTCTTTTGACCTTTACTTCCATTTTAATCAGGCCTTTTGTAGAATAATGAAGTGGTGCCCAGGATTTTTGTGGGCTTCATTGCAGCTTTCACTTGGCTAACTCTATCATAGTTAATGGATTCACTGATATTTCAGCTACGTCCTTACTCCATCACCAGGAGGGGAATGTATAAGATATAACCTAGGACATATTTCCTCCTAACTTTTAAGAAGCTTCCATGAAGTCTTGCTGGCATGCTTTCTCTACCAAACTCAACAGTATCCTACTTGAGACCAAAGGGACTTTGGAATGTCTCATAAAACACTCAAAATACCAACTTGGGTCTTCTTGTTTTCAAAGTGAAATATGCTCAGAAAAGAGAACTACAGGCCAATCTCTCTGATGAACATAGATGCAAAAATCCTCAATAAAATACTAGCAAACCAAATCCAACAATACATTGAAAAAAAATCACTCAGCATGATCAAGTGGGATTTATTCCGAGAATGCAAGCGTTGTTCAATATTTGCAAATTAATCAATGTGATACATCACATCAATAAGAGAAAAAATAAAAACCATATGGCCATTTCAATAGATGCAGAAAAAGCATTTGACAAAGTAAAACATCCATTTATGATAAAAACCCTCAACAAAGTAAGTTTACAGGGAATATACCTCAACATAATAAAGATTATGTATGAAAAACCCACAGCTAACATCATATTTAATGAGGGGAAAAATGAGATCTTGGGCCCTAAGTTCCTAAGACAAGGATGTCCACTCTCATTGCTTTTATTCAACATAGTACTAGAAGTCCTAGCCACAGCAATCAGACAACTAAAAGAAATAAAAGGCATCCAAATCAGTAAGGAGGAAATTAAAACTTCCACTACTTGCAGATGATGTGACACTATATATAGAGAGAAAATCCTAAAGACAACCAAAAATCTACTAGACCTGATAAATGAATTCAGTAAAGTTTCAGGTACAAAATCAGTGTACAAAAAAATTGCATTTCTATATGCTAATAATGAAACAGCAGAAAGAGATATTAAGAAAACAATCCCATTTACAACTGTACCAAATATAATAAAATACCTAGGAATAAACTAAACCAAAGAGGTGAAATACCTGCACTCTGAAGACTATGAAACACTGATGAAAGAAATTGCAGATGGCACAAAGAAATGGGAAGACATTCCATGTCTTGGAAGAATGAATTGGAAGAATAAATATTATTAAAATATCTATATTACCCAAAGCAATCTACACATTTAATGCAATCCTTATCAAAACACCAACAGCATGTTTTTCACAGAACTAGAACAATCAATTCTAAAATTTGTATGAAACCACAAAAGACCTCAAATAGCCAATCTTGAAAAAGAAGAACAAAACTGGAGGCATCATAATTCCAGACTTCAAGTTATACTACAAAGCTGTAGTAATCAAAACAGTATGGTACTAGCACAAAAATGGGCACAAAAATAGAACAGAAGAGAAAACCCAGAAATAAACCCACAGTTATATGGTCAATTAATCTTCAACAAACAGGCAAGAATATGCAATGTTGTCTCTTCAACAAATGGTGTTGGGAACACTGGACAGCTACATGCAAAAGAATGAAACTGACCACTTTCCTACACTATACACAAAGATAAACTCAAAATGGGCTAAGGACCTAAATGTGAGACCTGAAACTATAAAAATTCTAGAAGAGAGCATACACAGTAATTTTTCTGACATCAGCTGTAGCAACATTTTTCTAGATATGTCTCCTGAGAAAAGGGAAACAAAAGCAAAAATAAACTACCGGTACTATATCAAAAAAAAAAAAAAAAAAAAAAACATAAGTACAGTGAAGGAAATAATCAACAAAACTAAAAGGCAACCTACTGAATGGGAGAAGATATTAGCAAATAACATACATGATAAAGGGTTAGCATCTAAAGTATATAAAGAACTGATACAGCTCAACACCCAAAAAACAAATAATCCAATTAAAACACAGGAAGAAAACATGAACAGACATTTCTCCAAAGACATACAGATGACCAATAGACACATAAAAAGATGTTCAATATCACTCATTATCAGGAAAATGCAAGTCAAAACCACAATGAAATATCACCTCATGCCTGTCAGAATGGCTAAAATCAAAATCACAAAAAACAAGCGTTGGTGAGGATATGGAGAAAAAGGAACTCTCATGCACTGTTGGTGGGAATGAAAACTGGTACAGCTACTGTGGAAAACAGTAAAAAAATAAACAGAAAAAAAGTTTAAAATAAAACTACTCTGTGATCCAGTAATTGTGTTACTGAGTATTTATCCAAAAAATACAAAAACACAAGTTGAAAGGGAATATACACCCCAATGTTTATTGCAGCATTATTTACAATAACCAAATTATGGAAGCAGCCCAAGTGTCCATTGATAAAGGAAAGGATAAAGAAGATGTTATATATTAGAATATATTAGAATATTAGTCATAAAAAAGAATACAGTTTTACCATTTAGAACAACATGGATGGAGCTAGAGAGTATAATGCTAAATGAAATAAGTCAGAGAAAGACGAATACCATATGATTTTATTCATATGTGTAATTTAAGAAACAAAACAAACAAGCAAAGGAAAAAGAGAGAGGGAGAGAGAAAGAAACCCAGAAACAGACTCTTAACTATAGAGAACAAACTGATGGTTACCAGAGGGGAGTTGGGTGGGGGGTATGGGTGAAATAGGTAAAGGGGATTAAAAGCACATTTATCATGATGAGTACTGAATAATGTATAGAATTGTGAATCACTACATTGTACACCTGTAACACTGTATGTTAATAATACCAGAATTAAAATTAAAAAAACTTAATTAAAAAAAATGAAGTATGTTTGACTCCCTGTGTATAAACTGGACTTTCTGGCTACCTTCCAAAAATAAAGGGGAAAAAAAAACAATTTTATAGTAAAGAAACATCTTAAGTACCCCTCCCCCAGGTGATTGATGGAGACGAACAACCAAGGATAAGTCATATTGATATTACACATAATGATGTGATGAGACGGGCAACTCTTCTCCACGGTATTCTTCTCAAAACCCACGAGAAAGCATCAGACAAACCCAAATTGAGCAACATTCTACAAAATACCAGATTGTTAGTCTTCAAAACTGTCAAGGTCATAAAAAAAGGCAAACCTGACAAACTGTCATAGACCAGTTTGTCTGATGCCACATGACAACTAAGAACAATGTGGTTTCATGGACTGGATCCTGAAACAGGAAAAGGACATTTATTAGTGAAAACAATGTGTGAAATCCATGTAAAATCTGTAGTTAGTCAATAGCATTGTACCAATGTTACTTACTTAGTTTTGACAGATGTATCATGATTTTGTAAGTTTTTTACATTAGGGGGAATTGGGTGAAGGGTATATGGAAACTGTGTACTGTCTGCAACTTTACTGTAAATCAAAAATTATTCCAAAATAAAAAAGGTCAAAAGACAGGCACCTGGGTGGCTCAGTTGGTTAAGCGACTGCCTTCGGCTCAGGTCATGATCCCGGAGTCCCGGGATGGAGTCCCTCATCGGGCTCCCTGCTCAGCAGGGAGTCTGCTTCTCCCTCTGACCCTCCCCCCTCTCATGTGCTCTCTCTCTCTCTCTCTCTCAAATAAATAAATAAAATCTTAAAAAAAAAGTTCAAAAGAACTCAGCAAAAAAATTGTACACACCAAGTGCATAAGATTATTTAATTGAGGTACAGGAAGGAAAAAAAATATAAGCCATCCTTAGTCACAGCACATGAATTGTCACACATTAAGGAAAGAATGGGAGTTCTACCTGGGTGGGCAGGGACATTCTTACTCCTTTGTTATGTATTAGTATATTATGAGGCATTGCAATATTTGAATGTGAACATATAGACTATATTATCTAAACAGAAGCATCTCTAAATATTTTGAAAAATAGCAGATCTTTTGAAGGAAAATCTTGCATATTGCAGAGATACTTCACATATCATAAGAATGCACTTAAGGAATTGTCAAAGTTAAAGATGACTTACATATTTTTCCTTTACAAAAATAAGTATTCCAAAATTGCCACATTTTAACAATGAGTAAGAATGTAGTTGCTTTTCAAAGAACCTCCTGCTATAAAGACAACATTTTGAAAGGGACATTTTAAAATATATCCATCTTCAGATAAATTTTTGCTGAAAACAAAGTGTCACCTATACAAATTCTCATATCATCATGCTTTAAAAACTTAGAATTCTCGTTCTCCATTCTGATTATAAATCTTCCAAATGAATTTCTGTGATTGTCTTTGAGAATATTTTATAAAAATATAGCACTTTCTAACTCAAAAGAACAAAGGATGAATTATCACGGAAGCTCAAAACCTAATATCTGATTTCAACAAAATATTTGCATTATTAGTGGGTAGGATTAAAACATGAGTTGAAAGATTTAGTAAATGCAGGCAACATGCATTTCCTCTATTTGGATCTATGAAGTTTTACCACTTGACTTTTCCAAAATGACACTCATTAAGCCAATAGGCAGTATTTCATAAAAGAGATCTGCTACTCATTTTCTTACATTAAGTTGTAAATCAAGATATTTATGATGATGATGCATATTTAATCACATTGAAAGTACTAAATAATTTTGATAAAATTTTAAAAGTTTTTAGCACCACTATAAATAGAACAGAACATTTTCTAAAAATGTTTTCATCTTATCTTTATCTTTATCTCATCCATCTTAATGTCATGGATTTTTGTGTATAGTTTTTAATACAAATATATAACTATAGTAATATATGTATACCTTGTAAAGATTTTTATAAGAACATGACTATTCATATATCAAAAAATGATTGCCTTTTTTTTTAAGACTTTATTTATTTGTCAGAGAGAGAGAAAGAGAGCACAAGTAGGGGGAACATCAGGCAGAAGGAGAAGGAGGCTCCCCACTGTCCACTGAGCAAGGAGCCTGATGCGGGACTCGATCCCAGGACCCCGGGATCATGACTTGAGCCAAAGGCCGGCACTTTACTGACTGAACAACCCAGACATCCCAGTAATTGATTTTTTTTAACTGCAGAGATTATTTCTTAAAAAAAAAAAAAAAAGCTGGAAATAACTTCTTCTCATTCCCTGTTCTGGACTATGTCTAGATCTTTCTACTCTGCTTCCAAAATTTAAGGAGATTGCCAATACAGAGTGGAACATGGGCAGTGACGGATGCATCGAACTCTTCCTCTTCAGCTCTTCGTCTTGTTTCTTGATAGAGAACAGGGAAAGAACAATTTTAGCCAGGTTATATATACCTTCAAACTTTTCTGTCTTGCATCAACTCTTGAATTTACAGGTTAAAAATTAGGGATTATTATATACTATCTTTTAACCTTATATCCTTTTTTTCTGGGAAAAATGGCAGCCCTTTGTCTCCACTTTGAAAAGAGTGGTCATTGGGGCACCTGGGTGGCTCAGCTGGTGAAACTTAAAACGCCTGCCTTTGGATCAGATCAGGATCCCAGGGTCCTGGAATTGAGCCCTGTGTCGGGCTCCCTGCTCAATGGGGAGCCTGCTTCTCCCTTCCCTGCCTTCTCCCCACTGGTGCTCCCCCTCACTCTCTCACGCTCTCTCTCTCAAGTAAATGAAATCTTTAAAAAAAAAAAAAAGTTTTAGAAAGGGTGGTCCTCAGAAATAATGTCATTTAACAATTCATGTAGATGTTATTGTTTCAAATCATTTTATATACAGTTCAGATAGAAAATAACTACTCTAAGACTATTCAAGGAATATAACCTGTCACAAAGGAGGCCCATCTTGGATGATTCACAAAGAAATGTGAACCTGCATTTACAAGGCAGCCTCAGCTAAGCCCAGGACATGGAGCCAAAGGGCAGCGAGGCATCAGGGTATTACAGCCTGGAGTGAGTGTGCTTTGATACAAAAGAAAATCATCATGCTAACTGCACGTGCCAATGTGGCACAGATTTTAAAGAATGAACCCTCAGGCCCTGAAAAAAATTAATGAGTTCTGCCTCTCCTTTCCATGACCTTTTAGTTAGGTTTTTATGGGAATTTGTTTTCTTTGTTTTAGTCTGAGCTGTTCTGGGAAGAGTCACAGTGGGAGAGTGAATCTGCAAAAGGGCTCTCATGGCACGGATTTCACAATCTACCACCAAGCTACTGGCTTCTGAGCGCTTGAAGGTCCCGACCTAGGCAAATTTGTGCAGAAGTCAAATATTGTCTTACAAACTCCAACCTGGGGTTCCTGTTTCTAGGTGTTTTCCTCCTTGAAAGTGTTGGTTTTGCTTTTGTTTTTGTTTTTTTTTTTTCCTGAAAAGAGAAAGTATTTTCATCTCCTTGTTGCTCCTTTTTCCATCTTTCAAACCCAGCTTTCATCAACTGTTCAGATTAATTCACTCCCCATGTCACAAGAGAGTATAATATAGGGACAAGAGCAACAGACCTGAGGTCAGAAAATCTGGCCGAAAAATCTGACATCGCCACTTACTAGGAGTTTGAGGCCACATTCATCACATTTTTGCCCTCAGTTTCTTATCCTGTTCTTTGGGGCTAATAACCTCTGCTTTGGTTCAAGTAGCAGTCCTGTAGATTGTGTTAGAGCATTCCTTCAACTCTGCCCCCTGCCCCCTCAGCAGCCAGTGAGTTGAGTGGGATTGATCCCTCCCCAGATCCAGAGTGGGTCTCTGCTTGGTCTAAATTTAACAGCTAATTTCATCTTACTTGCGATCAAGACTGGCTCCTGGATAGACAATAATTTAGGACTATGTGAATAGGCCTGATTTCTTCCCACAGCTGTTGGTCTAGTGGTGGGCTTGGAAACTGAATTTTCCCAATCAGCATGGAAAGAGCATCTCTTCTTCAAGTTACATGTTGTGTGGGTATGAACCTTGCTCAGAGCCAAAGGTTACTCAGAGATAACAAAGTAACCATGGCAATATTAAAAGTATCTAATATTCTCCAAACAGTTGCCTTCAGAGTATTCTATAACCTACAAAGTTATTAGGAACTGCAATTAATCCAGGCTAATGAGCCCAACCCTAGAGCCAATCACAGTCTTTGCTGTATATGGAGTCATGGGAAAGCTACAAAAAATATTTTCTGCGTGGCAAACTCTTATCAAATTATTCTGTTTAGTTGACTTTGTCTAAGAACAATTCTTCAATTTTTTTTTAGGGATTCAGAAAATATAAAACTGTGATATGAATTAGAAATAGTGAGGAAAGAAAGAAAAAAAAGCAAAGTTAAGAACATAAATATAAGAATAAGGCTAATTAAAAATGATATACGTTGATATATGCATGTAAAGCGTAGATTATATAGTTTTCAGCCAGGATAGTAAATTTGTTTTATATAAAATTTGAAATCTGATAGTTTGGAGATGTCTCCCCACAGTACTATGTTATAAATATTCTTCACGCATCTTAACACTTCAGGAATTCATGCTTTATTATGAGTGCTAACTGCTACCATTCAATAAGGAACATGTAAGTATAAGATACTGGGAGACAATTTTCCTGTTTCTGCTCATCACTGATAGATTTTTGTATAGGAAAAAGCCTTAGAAGATAGAGATAGTGCCTTCCTTGGGAGCAAAGGCCAGGTTTATATACTACCCAGTTTAATAAAGATAATGTCTCACGCTGGGCAAAGATCAAGCAGGCTGACTGCCCATTATAAAAGATTTTTGTTTCCTGTGCTGGGAGTTCCGTTCCTGTAACAGAACCCAGTGCATGTGCAGAGAGCCCCAATCATCTGGCCCTCTCTGCATTACCCTGCAGGAATTGGGGTTCAAGTAATCAGCACAAATCCTGACACTTCTGGCCCTGCCATTATTGCCAGTACTAAGGCCATCTGTCCATGGTCCAGGAGTCTCCTGTCTCCTACCCACATGCAGGGAATGGTGTGGCAAGTTACATTTTAGTTGCAAGCAGAGTAAAATTTCAGACCCTTCACAGTTCTGGAGATAACAGTGTGCATTTGCTTCGTATTGCTGCATAAGAAATCATCAACAACTTAGTGACTTAAAACAAGACTCATTCATTAGCTCACACTTCTTTAGGTCAGAGTCCAGGCAGAGTGTGGCTAGGTTTCTGCTCAGGTGTTACAAGGTAAAATCAAAGTGGTGGCCAGGATTTGTTGAATTCTGGAGTCTCCAGGGGGAAGGATGATCTTCCAAACACTTACTTTTTGGACAAATTCAGATCCTTGCAATTGTCAAACTGAGGTCCCCATTTCCCTCCTGGAGACAACTCTCAGCTCTTACAGCCTACCCCTATCCCTTGCCACACAGCCCCATCCATCTTCAAAGCCAGAACAGAGAATACACTACAAGTTGAATCCCTTTCCATTTTGGATCTTTGACTTTCTCTGCCTCCAACCTCTAGATCCATATTTAAAAAGCTCATATGAGTAGGCCAGGCCCACCCAGATATCATCTCCCAAACTTAAGATCAATTAATATGGGACGTTAGTGACATCTGCAAAATCTCATCTCTCCAGTTTCCCCTCACATTCAAGTGGGAGAGAACATACAACGGTGAGGGTCCAGGGAGGTCATGTGAGAATGCTGCCTACCACAGAGTTCCAACATCTGTTATCCTGACCATCTTGGGAAAACTTCCACGTGTCTCCTTGACTCTCACATGATTACCACACTGCATCACTTCTGAAACCACATGCGTGGGTTTTCACACATTAAGCCAGGCTTTGAAACGCCAGCTGGGTGTCCTACAATTCAATTCAGTGTGACAATAACCAAAGTCAGTGCGGACCCCAGAGATTAACAGGCTCAGCCTGATAAGACTACTCCCTCCACCACCTCAGATGTTAGTCACAAGCTATAAACTGGAGGTTTTCATGACCCCTTCCTTGGGTTTCATCATTTGCTAGAACAGCTCACAGAACTCAGAGAAATACTTACTTACATTTACTGGTTTATTAATGTAATAAATCAATAGAGACCAGGCACTTCAGTCACCATGGAGTTGGAGTGCACCACCTTCTTGGCACATGAATGTGTTCATCTACTTGGAAGCTCTATGAACATTGTACTCATAGGATTTTTATAGAGACTTTATCACATAGGCACGAACAATCACTAACTCAATTTCTAGCCCCCCTCCCCTTCCCAGGGGATGGGAGGCGGGGTTGAAAGCTCCAAACTTCTAATTATGGTTTGATCTTTCTGGTAACAATCCCCCATTCTGAATCTACTTACCAGCCCGCCAAGAGTTACCTTATCTGAACAAAAAACATTCTTATCATTTGGGAAATTTCAAGGGATTTAGGAGTTATGTGTCAGAAGCCATGGTTGGAGACCAAATATTAGAATGAAAGACTCTTTTAGTGTTCTTATCACTGAGTACATTATCAGAGATTTAGGAGCTCTGTGCCAGGAACTGAGGACCGAGACCAATATATATATTTTCTACTACTTCACATTGACCTAAGTTTTCAAACAACCAGTGGAAACTGCACATTGAAATCAGTTCTTAAAATAACACTACCATGGGATAAAAATGAGCCAACTAATTAGAGCAATAACTTAATCCAATAATATTAGAAATTAAGTTTTTGATTATCATTTCATAAAAGGAATGCTGGTATGCTGTGATATGTAACATCCTCAACAATATTCTTACAATGAACACCATGTTAGGATCCATAGGTGTATTTCTTATAACATGTTTTCACGATGGACTGATGGGAAACACACCAAAGCATAATTCAACAAAAGCAACTGTATAAGGGCTCTGAAAGAATCAACGTCTACGGTGCTTTGCCAGTGAGTCTTAACATAAAGACAGACAGATGTTCAAAGTATCTGTAACAGGTTAACAATGTGAAATCATGTCAAAAACCAAGCAAATTGGGATGCCTGGGTGTCTCAGTCAGTTAAGCATCTGCCTTTGGCTCAGGTCATAATCCCAGGACCCTGGGATCCAGCCCCACATGGGGCTCCTTGCTCAGCAGGGAGTCTGCTTCTCCCTCTGCCTGCTACGCCCCCTGCTTCTGCTCTCTCTCTCTGACAAATAAATAAATAAAATCTTAAAAAAAAAAAAATAACCAAGCAAACAGCATAATGGTCAAGACAGTAGGAGGTGGTGGCATCTAAAACCAACCTGAAAGAGCATACCCCATCTAATGACATCCAAAGCATCATGTTTAAACACTGCACCTGACAAACAAAACACATCTTCAGATTTCAAAGAGACAGTTCTAAGTTGTAACCTTTAATATATCTTCCTGTCATTTAAACAATCTTCTGTATGTCATCTTACTTGAACTTTAGATTATACTTGTTAGTGAGTTCAAGATGGTATTATGTCTTGGAAAACATATGAAGCATAGTAATCAAGTAAAAGCTAGATAGGACTTAATGAAATTTATTACTCATTTTCAATTTTGCTGTTTTTTTTGTGGTATTTTTATTCAAATTCTGTTGATGGTTATATTGCTATTTGGATTAAAAATTTCGGAGCTACTGATAAAATCACCTATTTCGTGAATCTATTTAAGACTAGAACTGATTATTTGCTTGTAAGTAATTTAATTTAACAATCCTTAGAATTTCACATGCAGGTTTTACCTATAGTTTTGTATCATATTTCTAAACTTGTGCTGAGTGGAGTTGTCAGAGTGGAGAGCCTATGAATTCAATTACATATCATTTTGAGGCTGATGAAATAGAAATTTATATGTCAGACCCCTGCTGTCTACTCGAAATTTCCTCTTAAAATTTTACAGACATCTCAGATATAATAGGGATGCAGAGAACACTTCATTACTTCCTCTATCTTCCCTAATTCAGTAGGCCCCCTACTTATGAGTAAAAACTCAGTAGTTATATTTTCTCTCATTGTAACTAATCATAAAGTATGTTTTGTTTATTCTACCTCCAAAACATAACATATTACTCCAGCTCCAATGCCACCATTCTTGTTCAAATAATAATCATTTTTTCACCTCAAATTATGCAAAACTGTCTTAATTATACTCCCATTCCATTCTTGAGTTCTCCATTCCATTCTCCAAATCCCACAAAAGTTATCTTCCTAAAATAAATACTAATCAGATACTGCCACAGACTTACTTAAAACCCTCTACTGGCTTCTTTATCACACCAAGTATACTTCTACCTCAGGGCCTTTGCATTTGCTGTTCCCTCTGTCTGGGACGTCTTCTCCTAGAGATCTGCTTGACTTTGTACCTCATTGTTTGTCCATCCTATTCATGTCCCTTTCTCAGTGAGACTTTCTATAACATCCTACCTAAAACAATGACTCTCCTACATCTCTCTGCTCTGGGTTCCTCAGTACTGCTCTCTATACATATACTATATCTTTCACTTATTTACTTCGTTTCTTGTTTATCTCCTCCTCCACAATATAAACTTAATGATGATGATTTTTGTCTATGTTTGTCCCTTGTCCCTGAGGTAATATTTTTCTCTCCCTCTCTTTTGTTTAAAAAAAAGATTTTATTTATTTATTTGACATAGAGAGCCAGAGGTCACAAGCAGGAGCAGGGAGAGGTGGGTGGAGGATGACAGAGGGAGAGGGAGAAGCAGGCTTCCCCGCTGAGCAAGGAGCCCGATGCCGGACTGGATCCCAGGACCCTGGGATCATGACCTGAGCCGAAGGCAGACACTTAATGACTGAGCCACCCAGGCACCTCTCTCTCACTCTTGATACAGTAGTTCCAGCTCTTCCTTTAACACCCAGTTAATATAATATAATGTAATAGTAGGAAGGGGAAAATGAAGGGGGGAAATTGGAAGGGGAGACAAACCATGACAGACTATGGACTCTGAGAAACAAACTGAGGGTTCTAGAGGGCAGGGGGGTGGGGGGATGGGTTAGCCTGGTGATGGGTATTAAAGAGGGCACGTTCTCCATGGAGCACTGGGTGTTATACACAAACAGTGAACCATGGAACACTACATCAAAAACTAATGATGTTATGTATGGTGATTAACATAACATGATAAAATTAAATTAAAAAAAGAAAAAATATATAATATAATATTTTTGACCACTCCATCTACAGTCAATTCACTTTATTTTAGCCATTTTTATGAGACTGACACACTGCCTACTGTGCTAAGGAGGCACCTTATTTTAGCATATTTAAAAACTATAATACCACAACCTAAAATTATTTTTCTTGGCTTTATGCCCCCAACAATTAGCTTAGTATTTGTCAAGTGACTACTGAATAAATGAAGGAAGGAATGAATAAAGTGTAGAATGTAAATAATGACTAAAGGTGCATGGACCTAGGGAAAAGTTTTATATATTGAAGAACTTTGATACAATCTATACATTTTCAAATCCTTTTATTGATTTGGTCTTTCCAGTAGTGTCACATTATTTCTTTTAAGAATCAACTTTATACACAAAGATCATGTGTTTTGATACGTCAAATAAGTCTCAGGATTAAATTCCCATTCTAATTCTTATTAGCTATGCAGCCGTGGACAAGCCACTGAACATTAATTTCTTTATTAATACAGTTGGGATAATTATACCTTCATTATAAGTTTAAATGTGGTAACATTCAATTAATGGTTTTGTTTTTGTTGTTAATAGTGTAAAAGGAAAGTGCTCATAGAAGTGGGTGAAAGCTCTTTTGAATACGAAAAAAAAAAAATACATACTCACACAGCACCAAGCACCCTAGGGGTAGATAAGTTACAAAGATTAGGGTTTGCATAATTGGTGTAACTCATAGTTTGCATTAACCTTATGAAGGGCAGCCATTTTTCATAGGTGTCAAGAACAATGTTAAAGAATACCAAAGCCTAAACCCTAACAATCATGAAAGTTAGCATGGATTATTAAGCTAATTAAAACACTGGGGCTCTGGAGACCTGAATTTTAATACACATTTTGCCACTAACTTATAATGTAACCCTAGGCAAGAGAGCAGGTCTCTTTATTCTTTGCTTTCTTCATTTGTGAAGTGAACATTACCTTCCAGAGGTGGTTGTGCTGCATAGCAATGAACTGATATAAAGTACACTGTAAGAATGTCATCCTTATGATAATTATAAAAGAGTAAAATAAAAAGGATGTGATATGGTTAAAAGAAACCTGCAGACAGACAGATTAGCCTTCTCTCTTCAATTGGTTTATTGTTCACAAAGGGAAGGGGATCTTTTTTGCTATTGGTTTACTTCTCCCTACCCCCACTCCCAGTGACTCCCTACACCCGACCCCACAGAGACCCCTTCAAATAGTATCTAAAATTAAGTGATAAAACTTTTCAGAATATTCCAACAACCTAAAAACCAGAACAACTTATGGCTAGCAAATGTTAATTAAGATCATATCTGTACCAAATTTACCTTAAAATGTGAGGTACACGAGAGCACTCATATCTATTGCTCTTTAATTAAAGCTCTGATGTCTATGGCCACTGTTACTCTTGAATGACCCCCCTCCAGAAGCATAATTAGGAAGTAAGTTAGGGTACCAGATGATGAACGAGCGTAGCACTCCCTGTACTAAGTGCTGTACCAGAATATAAAATGGATGGATGTCATCACGGTGTAAAATATGGGCTTGGGTTTAAGATAAATTAGCCTACCTGTAGCACATTGCAATTTTCTGTGCAAAATTAACTTATTTTACCTGCCAAATTACTGTGCATTTATTTAATTTATACAGTTTATACATTTTATTAACAAACTTTTGGTATGGTAGTAAGGTAACTCTTGATTGTTAGGTGTTTATTTTGCTACATTGTAACTTTCAAAATTCTTTTTCTGAAGTCTGGCAAATTTGCCATCAACATGAAGAAATAAGAGTAGGAATTCAGAGAGTTCTTACTCTTTCATGTAAAATATTACTAGTTGCTCAAGGAAGCTTTATTTTTCATTTGAATACCTTTAACAAACATTGATCTTCTACTCTTTAGAGAAGCATCTAAGTTAATATACAGAAAGCCCACACTACGCAAGATAATCTAGATTCAATATCCCTCACTCAAGAATCACTCATAACTCTCAAGAGATCCAAATTTCCTTTTCCTATTTATGCACACTTAGATGGTTTATTGTAATGGAGTCATAGGTTACTGATTTGGGTGTATTTCTTCCTTCCTACCGTCCTTCCTTCCTTTCCTTTTAGAGAAAGAGAGAGCACAAGCGGGAGGGGCAGAGGGAGAGGGAAAGAGGATCTCAAGCAGATTCCATGCTAAGAATGGAGCCCGACTCGGGGCTTGATCTCATGACCCTGAGACCATAACCTGAGCCGAATCAAGAGTTGGACACTTAACCAACGACACCACCCAGGTGTCCCATGATTTGGGAGTATTCTTTACATAGTGTATGACCTCCTTTTAAATCTATATGATGGAGAACATGAAGACAGAGAAAAGAAAACTTACAGAATATTACATGACACTATTCGTGAGACTACCCAAAACTTCCATCACACCAACTGGTTGCAAAAAGAAAATTAAGAAGTATTGTTTATATCAAGCTAGGAACTTCCCAACATTAAAAACAAAACAAAACAAACAATAAAAACGTTAGGAAGTAGATCAACTTGTTCTACTGAAACATACTGTTTTTCTGTATATCAACCATGGAAACAAATTCAGTAAATAATAAGTGATAATAAATGAATCGTGTTTATTTTGAAGTAAATTGTGACATTGTTAATATTATCACATACTTTCTAAAGTCATAATATCAACCAACACTGTTCTGAATACTCCCTGTGCTTCATCAGAAAAGACAACCTCGAGTACTTATATATCCCCCTAACATTATTTGCTTTACATTTCTAGCAGAGCTCCTACAACTATTAGGAATTCTAGAGTGAAGCATGAATATATTAAATCTCTTATTAAGGTATTCCCAAAATTGTTGGTTTCATTTGCTTTTTCAATAAACTAATCCATAAGTTGATGTCGACTTTATTTGACCTTCATGCAAGTGTTGTACTCTGAGTCTGGAATGTGGGATGACTGCCTTTGTAAATGTTTTGTTTGAAAATATAGTCCAATAACATTGATTTACAGTGATGTCTAGTCACAAAACCCTTATGAATACAACATTCAAAATGAATAGGACAGTGACAGTACATCATTCTGGGGAAGGGGAACAGCTCGGCCATATGAATCATAGACATCCGTAACTGATGTCACTTAAAACACATTAATATTAAGGGATGTAGTTTACATTTCAGAATTACTCAGTATGCAAACACTGCATTTCAACTTTACAGTGCATACTTAGTCAACATAGAAAGGTACATAGCAAAGACTTTAAGCATAATAAAAATAGTTACTGACTTTTAACTCTATATAACAGAATATCAGTAGCAATATTCTCTGCACTAACAATAAAAATAAAACTTGTAATAATAGCAAAAATATAATTGATTACTGAGTAATTTCAGAGACCTCATCACCTTTCAAAACTAGTGATTTATTATATTATATGATAGGAAGATTATATTGGCAACATTCAAAATAGATTCTGACTGAGATTTATGGTTTTTTACATATTTCACAAAGGAATATGAAATATATGTATAATGACATACAAAGTAAGTAACAGATTTTGCTGCTAAAATCTTCTAGTTTACAATTTTTCTGTTCCTCTGGAGAATAAAAAAAAAGAATTTTGATAATTGATGAATAGCTCTCTACAATATGCCCCACGAGTGGACAGGAAAAAAAAGTGATTTTACAGACATTAGGAGGCAGTTTAAAGCAGCTCGTTAGTTGAATTGAGCAATAGGGAAACTTACAGTTTAACAGCTTTGCTAGCAGGTGTTCCTGTTGTCGTGGTAAAGTGTTGCATGTTTTACTCAATAATGGTGATAATACGATCAAGTTATCCCCAAACTGTAAAAACTCAAGTAATAAAAGCACATTATGGTTTCTTTATTACTCTAGTGTTGCTTTAAACTATGTGCCCCAAATATGTCTGCTTTTGAAAATGTCTCTTATTTAGACAAGAAGAAAAATGATAATTTTGAAAATGGAATTCGATTTAGCCTTATATGCTTTGTTCAAGCCACTATACACAGGCATTTTTTTTTCTGAGCTGTTCCACAGGTCATTAATGATGTAAAAAACCTACCAGTAAATATATGGTCACCTACATTCACAGTAACGAATTATAATAAAAAGAAATAATTGTATTTCCTGATCATGTTTAAAAAAAAATCAGGATCACCTCTGGTTATACACTTTAAACCTTAGAACTTTTATAGACTTGAATAAGCTTAGCCTCAGGGCAAGTCAAATCAACTCACTACATTTAAAAAATAAAAATGACACTAGTTAGTTAAGCATGATTATTTTAGTTTGACCATAGAGGTTTTTTTTTTTTTTTAAAGATTTTATTTATTTATTTGAGAGAGAGAGAATGAGAGACAGAGAGCATGAGAGGGAAGAGGGTCAGAGGGAGAAGCAGACTCTCCGCCAAGCGGGGAGCCCGATGTGGGACTCGATCCCGGGACTCCAGGATCATGACCTGAGCCGAAGGCAGTCGCCCAACCAACTGAGCCACCCAGGTGCCCCGACCATAGAGGTTTTTATTTGTTTCGGTTTTGGTTTTGTTTTCCATGTAGGAAAAACAATAAAAGGGAAAATTATAAGTGCAAATATGCAAAGAAAATAATTTAAAACAAGCAAAAAGATGGAGACCAATGACATCATAGCTACAGCTCTCTTACTGATCTCTTACAAAGGTTTTCTTTAGGCTCAGGCACATGAATAGGCTTTCAACCAAAGCTGTTCTTAATTAAAGGAACTTTTGTATGTGTCATCTCAGTAGTCAGTCCTTCATTCAATGTGTATTCATTTTCCAATGAGGTATCATGCCAGGTACTGAGGTTACACAAATGAACAGACTGGACCTGATCTCCAGGGACTCAGAGTTCAGTGGAAGATACGCACATGAAGCAAAAAAATCGCAGACAGTGTTATGACAGAGCTATGAACAAGGTGATAGGAGAACACAGAGGAAGAAACACAAAACTCTGCCTGGAGGTATTGAACAATAGCCTAAGGATTGCGCTCGAGTAAGATTAGTAAATGCTGATCTCCTTGGAGACTGGGGGCATACACACCAGAGTTTGAAGGACAGCATTTATTTAAATCATTATTCAGAATTCAACATACCCACTGATGGCTGTTTTCTACCGTGAACATGTAGGTGCAGTTGTGATATCTTTTTGGGTTTCATCTCACGAACGTATCAACTGACTTAAGGTCAAGTCTATGAATATATGCATTGAATAATGAAGCCTTATAAGCCTTATCAACAAGACTGCAATTAGTCATAACAAATTGCTAGAAATAGGATAATGGCTTAATTTTCTGCAACTATTTCCATAACCAATGCATGTTTTAACATGAATAGGTCGCAAATGATGAATTAAAATGTGGACTAAAAACAATCCTACTGTAAATTTAACCATTGTATATTAAAATGTACTCAATTCATTTCTATTGCCTGATTTGACCTCAAACTGCAATCACTTCTGTCAGCAGCTATGGAAGAATAGAATGCAATAAAAAATAACTGTTAAAATATTTGTCAGCACACAATGATATAAATGAGAATAACTGAAGACACAATCAAATTCTCCAAAAAACAGTAATGTAAAAATTTTTCTTTCTTTTAAAAGATTTTATTTATTTATTTATTTGCGAGAGAGAGAGCGAGCATGAGCAGGGGGAGGGGCAGAGGGAGAGAGACAAGCAGACTCCTCCCTGAGCTGGGAGCCCAATGTGGGGCTCAATCCCAGGACCCTGAGATCATGACCTGAGCCGAAGGCAGATGCTTGTCCAACTAAGCCACCCAGGTGCCCCATAATAATGTAAAAAATTTTCAATGCCTTATGAAGTTTTAACAAATACAAAAAATAAAAAAAATTTATATTAAAACACCAACATTTCTTGAATTTCATACTGCAACTACTATTACGAATATAACCACTGATAAAATCTATCGTGCTTTTATCATGTGTCAGTCACTCTCATTGCTTTACAGAGATGATACCACTTGATGAAGACAGAACCTCACTGTATTAGTTATTTTATTACTGGGGTCTTATAGATAAGAAAACTTGAGACTCAGAGCTGAAATTACTCATCCTACGTGGTAAAACTAGCAAGTAGAGCAACCAATATACAAACCAAACTATCTGTGTCTCAAGAGTTTATACTCGAAACTCCAGTGGCATAATGCATAGTAATATTAAATACAGAGAAGTTATTTTCCAAAGTTATGCATTACAATACCAAGCTTAAACATAGGTTAGGTCCACATTCACAAAATTAAAATAAAGCCCTATGCCTTAGGATTCCAGAGCCAGATTTTTAATCTATTAACAGCTGATCTTTTGCCAACAGTGTATAATACATTTGTTTGTCAAGGTTTTGCAAATATTCTTATAACTTAGGTATAAGGTTACACATAGAGGCCTCACATCTGGAAGGCCAGTTCTTCAGCTTTGGGTTTCTAAAATCATACAGGCTTTATTTTGATTTTCCCTAATTAATTCTTTCAGAAAGAATTATGACTGATAGTGTTATTCTAAGTTATTTTATTTTTTTAAAGATGTTATTTATTTATTTGACAGAGCGAGCACAAGCAGGGGGAGCAGCAGAGGGAGAGAGAGAAGCGGACTCCCCGCTGAGCAGAGAGCCCATGCCAGGCTCAATCCCAGGACCCTGGGATCATGACCTGAGCCAAAGGCAGACGCTTAACTGACTGAGCCACCCAGATGCCCCTCTAAGATTTTTAAACATCTGTTCAATCTATAAAGAGTTGTATACTTATATAATCTTTATAAAAGTTAGTATGTGTTAATAAACACACATACATGTATCTATACATGTGTGCTTATGTATGTGACTAAGGTATTTATACTTAAAATAATATGGACTACTATACTTCAATGTTTCTCCAACTATTTTGTTTAATATCATTAAGTGCTTATCTGGGATACCTGCTCCTGGATTTTTATCAACTACCTAGGCATAGTTTATATTTGATGCTGAAGTGAGATGACTTGGTAAAAACATTAGCAACTACATGGAATCAACAGAGGAAACAAATGGAAATTCATGTATGTTCTAAATAAGGTATTAGGTTGTACAATACTTTGCTCACTAATAAAACATTCTGTAAAGGAATAAGAAGTAGCAAAAGTAAGATTAAGGATAACATTAAAGGCTTCTATTATTAGTTTCTTATTTCTATGCTGCTTATCTAACTACAATATATTTGAGGATTCAAATCATCTTTACCTTTCATTACATGCAGTCAGAACATCATTCAAAGCTTGTTCTCGGGGCGCCTGGGTGACTCAGTGGGTCCTGGAATCAAGCCCTGCATCTGGCTCCCTGCTCAGCAGGGAGCCTGATTCTCCCTTACCCTGCTTTTGCACTCTTGCTCGATCGCTCTCTCTCTCTCTCTCTCTCTCCCCACCTCTCAAATAAATAAGTAAATAAGCTTGTTCTCCTAACCTTTTTAAAGCCATGGCCAAAATAATCCTAACAAACCAACTTGTTCAATGTCGACATACCCTCCATAATTCGCCACACTTAACATATATGCTTTGAGAATAAAGGAGGAAAAAATAAGGATTATGGTGCTTCCTTCACCAATATTTATTCTAAAGGAAGTATCTCAAATACATTACATATATATAGTAATATGTGTATTATTTCATATCATATATTAAACATTTTCAGTTATGAATCCCCTACTTGCTCATTATTTTAAAGAAGATAAGGTCTCGGGGCGCCTGGGTGGCTCAGTCGTTAAGCGTCTGCCTTCGGCTCAGGTCATGGTCCCGGGGTCCTGGGATCGAGTCCCACATCGGGCTCCCTGCTCCACGGGAAGCCTGCTTCTC
Organism: Eumetopias jubatus; assembly: GCF_037043125.1. Taxonomy (NCBI): domain Eukaryota; kingdom Metazoa; phylum Chordata; class Mammalia; order Carnivora; family Otariidae; genus Eumetopias; species Eumetopias jubatus. The sequence goes on along the minus strand of NW_028274810.1, from coordinate 40,469,623 downwards.
CCTCTCCCACTCCCCCTGCTTGTGTTCCCTCTCTCGCTATGTCTCTCTCTGTCAAATAAATAAATAAAATCTTAAAAAACAAAAAAGAAAGAAGATAAGGTCTCAGAGGTACAGTTCTGTGATTTATCAGTCTTACATAATTCACAATGCTCTCCATAGCACATACCCTCTCCAGTGTACCTCTGAAACAAATAATAAATTATATGTTAAAAAAAAAAAAGAAGAAAACAATAGGAAGAGAAAAATGAACGGGGGGAAATTGGAGGGGGAGAGGAACCATGAGAGACTATGAACTCTGAGAAACAAACTGAGGGTTCTAGAGGGCCGGGGGTGGGGGGATGGGTTAGCCTGGTGATGGGTATTAAAGAGGGCACGTACTGCATGGAGGACTAGGTGTTATACGCAAACAATGACTCATGGAACACTACATCAAAAACTAATGATGTAACGCATGGTGACTAATATAACATAATAAAATAAATTTAAAAAAATAAAGAAGATAAGGTCATACTATCGTAAATTTTGTATGTCTTCAAACTTTGAAGTTAGCTCCCTTTCTTTCCATTTATTGGTTATACCTGGTCAGACTGTATTAAGCACTCCTTGGAGAGTATATGGCTCCTTGAGGACAAGTCTACCATACACTGTGATGAACACTCGTTTACAGTGTTTATTTAGCATAGAGGTATATCGTAAATACTCATTGATAACTGACTATGTTCTGTTAAAACATTTCCCATAACTACATCATCAGCATATTGAAATGTAAGCAGAAATGCAACATGTACTTAAAAATCTTAAAATCTGTTGACAGTATACCAATACATGTCTCTCCTCTCTCAATATTGGTAGCAAATACTTTTGAGGATGTTCAAAAGTTATGTCAGGTTTCTTTCTTGTTTTGTTTGTTTCACATTTCCATTTGGGAATCTGGTCAATTACAGCCTCCTCTGTGGAGGATTGGGGAAATAGCTATGTTTTAATAAAAAGGAGAAGGTCTTAGGAGAGTTTAGAAGGTTGGAGCTTCTTGAATCCCTGACAAACCCTGATTAGTTAAAGTGAATTTCCAAACTCCACCACCTTGGGAACAATTAGATAAATAAATCCAGGGGCTGAGGGAAAAAGATAATATGAAAATTAATATAGTATTTGTCTTTCTATTCTCCTTATTTTCCTTGTATCTAATTTATACAGTTTGGCATCATTGCAGTTTCAGATGCAGGTCTTTATGCTGGATAAATATAACCCAAAGAGTTTATAAAATATCAAAAATCATACTTTCAGAAAATCTATTTTCCAAAGTATTTGATCAATAAGGCAGTGGATAAATAAAGAGACTGAGTGAAGAATTAAAGTGATTATACAGATCATCTCCAAAGCATGGGAAACTATGACAGGACTAGGAATTTAGAGTTCTGAATTAGCCTATGTGGCTGTTAAATCGTTCTGATTTTCCAGTTAAATTCTAAAACCTACATTCCACATTGAGTTTGTAGACACTATCAAACTACCACTTCAGTTATTGGTTATTTTTGTTGTTATTATTGTTGTTGTAAATGGAAAAGAGTTTACTGAATTTCCTTGCCAATTATTTGTAGAAGTATAAGATCAATGTTACTAGGAAAATATTTATAATAAAATATTAAGTCCATATTTAGAGTTTTTAAATAATGACAATAATAAAAGGAATATGGACAAAGAATACAGAAAAGTACTATAAATCCCTAAGGCAAATAATTTTATTGCAAATTGTCTTCCAGTTCTGCCCATCAAAACATATACCTAACATTATTATAATTGTTAGATATGCTATGTTTTAGTCTCCATATTTTTTAATTATCTTAAAACTGGTTTCCATGATTTTCATTATCTCAATAATGATTTTTAATGGTTTAAAATTTTCTGTCCCACACATTTAAAAATGAGATTCTTAGCATAAGGAACTGGAAACCAAAGCTGATTATTTTTACAGCATGTTAGTCGAATCAATATAAATACACCATCAAGCCTCTTACTCTATATATTTATACAATCAATGAATATTTACTAATGTGCATTATGCTATCAAACTTTGGAAGCCAGTAATAGGTGTATGTACATATGTAGATGTATGCTTACATATCTCTACTGCAGGTAGGTACACAAAAATTATTTATATAACAATATAAGTGAATAATAGATTAAAATCCATTAGTGCACATTAGACACATTTACATATTTTATTAATGTATCAGTACTGAATTATATATTAGATATCTCCTTTTTTGTTTTTTGTTTTGTTTTGTTTTACATTAGGTAGCTCCTTGAGACTCACTTTTGTCATCTGTAAAACTGGAATGAAAATACCAAAAGAACACCAAAAGACAAAAAACTTCACATGGTAGACCAAAGTAACAATAGCACACAACATACTCTGTTTGAATACTGGTGTAATCTGGATTTTGATGGATAGTGATAGACAAAAGTAGGTACTATGTAGCCAGGCTAATTGTTGTATAAAAAAATGGATTATAGTGTTGATCTACTTGTTTAAAATATTTGTGATCTTCTAGGAAAATTTATATCAAGTTTTAAATTTTAGAGTAAACCCAAGAATAAATGATAGTGACAGTTTTGATATCTGGGTAACATATTTATTCTAAAGAGAAAGAAATGGCAGAAGCAGCCATTGAAGCTCAGGTCTTTACATCAAATAGGATACTCTTGATGGCAAACAATAGAACATCAACTCAAACTGACTTAAGCCATAAGGAATATTTATTATTTCACATAATGAGAAAGATAAAGATAGTTCCTTTGGTTCATCAGAGACATTATGAGGGATCTAGATTCCTTCTATCTTTTCAGTCTGATATTAGCACAGCAGCGTGGTCCTCAGGATAGCTGTCTGCAACAGTCCTAGGCGGCTATAGCATTTCCAGTTATCATGTCCAAATAGGACAGAATCCAGTAAAAATTCAAGTCTATCTTTTCCTATGTCTCAACTAACGAGAATATTTTATATAATGGATCTAATTTGATCTTCGACTAATTTGTCACACTTTTGTGTTGTGCCTACTCCTAAATTGACATTAGCAGAGGAAGTGAGATAACCATAACTGACTTAGGATAATGAAAGATCTGTTTAAAAGGAAGTATAGGAATTCATTAGTTATTGTATGGGCAACCTACACTGTTCCTTCCAAACAGAAAGCAGTATTTAAAACTGATTCATGGGCGCCTGGGTGGCTCAGTTGTTAAGGGTCTGCCTTCAGCTCAGGTCAAGATCCTGGGGTCCTGGGATCGAGCCCCGCATCGGGCTCCCTGCTCTGCAGGAAGCCTGCTTCTCCCTCTGCCACTCCCCCTGCTTGTGTTCCCTCTCTCGTTGTGTCTCTCTCAGTCAAATAAATAAATAAAAAATCTTTAAAAATAAAATAAACTGATTCATTCATAAGTATAGCCAATTCCAAATTGCAACAGAAACCAGAGATTAATTGCTAAAGGAGTATGCTAACTCTATGCTAAAGAATCCAAATGTAAAAGTGAGAAAAAACAAAACAAAAAACCTTTCACGTTCTTTAAATAATGAAAATATCATACTAAAATTGACTGATTAGAAGACCTTATTTACAGCATACTCCAATTTCATAGGTATAAATACTCCTACCATAGTCCATTTCAAAATACTAACAGAAAATCAACTCCCTAGTGAACTGGCTCCAGGACCCTATGCCTCCATCAAGGGCTTCTCAACCTCTGCCCTTGCTTGTCTATCATATACCCTCAACATAACAGCAAGAGTGGTTCTTTTAAAGCTTGTCGGATCATTTCAACACTTAGCTCAAAATGTTCCACTGGCTCTCTGTATCATCAGAGACTAGAATCCTTACAAAGTTCTACCTGATCTCGCTCGCCCTTGTTATCTCCCTGAGTACCTCTCCATTATTCTCCCCTGTGCTCTCTCCATTCTAGCTACCCAACCTCTTTGCTATGCCTTGATTATTCCTAGCTAGCTTCTCCTGTAGGGCCTCTGTTGGAACTTAGCCTACATTTTCACCTTCCTTAAGTATCTGTTAAAATGATATCTTCCTTATGAGGCCCACATAATCTGAGGGTCCTATTTATAATTTATTTAAATTTGCAAATTTCTGGAGTGCCTGGCTGGCTCAGCCAGTAGAGCATGCAATTCTGGATCTCCAGGTTGTGACTTTGAGCCCCACACTGGGTATAGAGATTACTTAAAAATAAATAAATTTTTAAAAATAAAATAAAATTGCAACTTTCTCCCTGTAACTTCATTCTTTTCCTGCTCTCTTTCCCATTCCTCCATGTAATATCACTTTCTATACAATAAAGATTTAATTATGTGTTATGTTTATGCTTAGTTTTGGGATTTTTTTAATCCCTCTGCTAAAATTTAAGCATTAAGAAAATAATTTTGTGCCTGTTTTTTTTACATATATCAAGTTACATGTTTAACAAACATCGTTTCATTGAATGAACAATAATTTATTTCTAATAATGCAAATAATTTTTAATATTTATCTTTGGCTCTCAAAAGCTGCTGTGCTTTCTAATAGTCTTTTCTATGTAAGTACAGTATATTTTCTCATTTGTGTATCCTAGAAACCATTTGGTTCTCTGAATTACATTTTCAAATATTCTACCATACCCATTTTAGATCTGAAATTAAACAAGTAAACAAATACTATAATTTCCCTCATAGTAGCCAACCATACAATAGTTGTTTTGATACAAATAAGCAAACTTCATATACTTCTTCTACATGTGACTGAATTCATATGGGGGGAAGGGTTGTCTTTCAGTGAGAATCAAAAAAAAATTTCGAAAGTTTCCTTCTCTCAAGATATATAATAAGTAATGGGAAATAAACATACAAAATGATTTCATTCTTACAAAAGTTTTTCTAAATTCAATAGTTTCTCCTTTGGAGTATATCTTTTGAGTATATGTTATTAATAAGTTGTATAGTATCTTTCAAAAGCAATTAGCAAATTCTGTTGGTACTGTTGTTATTTAAATTTTACATATGCACAAGCTTCCAGACTCTTGTAGATGTCATGTATACTACCAATAAAAGTAAGAAGAAAACATTTTCTAGATTTAAAGTTAGTTTTCAAGGATGTTTTTCCTTTTGAATTCAGATTTTAGGGATGAAAATCTAAAAGAGTATCTCACATATCTGTATACTGACATTACAATCTAGGTGGGTGAGGAAAATCTATGGTACATTCATAGAGAAAGAACTGGTTATGAATAGAAGCCATTAATATAACTTGATGATATTTGTCCTTATTCTTAAGATTTCTTATTGAATCCCTCAACTATTTATCCCTGTCTGAATATGTTGATTTACTCTAGAGGCAAGTAAATTAATTATTTGGTTGAGTAGAAAGAAAATTGCATTATCCCCTAAATATGTTTCATCATCATTTTTCTCAGTCAGGTATCTAAATGCACAAAGTAGCTCAAAATGTATTCTCCACTAACTTGTCTCCAAAACACTTTCAGTTTTGTTTTTTGTTTTGTTTTGTTTTTTGTTTTACCTAGGGTTAATTAACACTTTGGACTTCCAGTTTTTGGTTCTACATGTTAGAAGCTTAGAAGTTGCCACTCCATTCTAAGTAAAAAGCTCAAGAGACTGAAAATTTAAGAACTCCTCTTGGACCCATAAGAGAGGTGAAGATTCAAGGCAAACCACTGTCCCCAAGTTTATAAAGACAGAAAAATAAATATAGGAAGTCTGAGCTTCCCCTAAACAGAGATTCACTGAAACTACCCCAGGAACCTGTGCCAGGTGGGGTAGGAAAACCTGAACTATACCCAATTGCTGGGACCTCAGCTGGGACCACTCTGGGAGTTAAAAACACCCAAGATACCCAGTCATAAGGGGGCTCCCTCTAATACTGTGAAATTTACTTCCAGAAGCTTGACCAGATTCCCACAGTAAATATCAGAAGTAAATATTTTGTTTTTCCAGCAGGGGCGGGGGGAAAAAGGACAATTTTGAAATGCATTTCTGACCTCAGGGTAATTGGTTAATCAGAGCCTAAACTGCTGGGGTATTAACAGAGCCTGACTCACCTGGGGGGAAGGGAAATTTCTACTCCAGCCCACTCTAGCCACACTGTCCCAACTAAGCAGGGAGAAAAGAAAATCAGAGAAACACTTAAGCAGTTCACAGTCCAGGGGCATAGGCTCACTAAAAGACTGAAACCTAATCAGAGGATTGTAAACAGCTTCTGCTCCCTTCACCCCTTATCACCACATTACTAAAGCCCTATTTATAGCAGTTCCTTTTACCTAGCACATCAAGTCCAGGTACCAATAAAAAATTTCAAGGCATACCAAAATGCAAAAAAAACATAATTTGAAGAGACAGAACAAGCATCAGACACAACCAGACATGACAAGGATGTTAACAACTATCAGACTGAGAATTTACAACTATGGTTAACATGCCAAAGACACTAATGGATAATTCTGAGTTATTGTCTCAGGCTTTCCCTATGGGATTGGTTTAAGGGGGCATATATATGGCATTGATTACATATATGTATATGTGGTTATTTCAAAAATCATTCGGTGATGGGCGCCTGGGTGGCTCAGTTGTTAAGCGACTGCCTTCGGCTCAGGTCATGATCCCAGGGTCCTGGGATCGAGCCCCGCATGGGGCTCCCTGCTCAGCGGGAAGCCTGCTTCTCCCTCTCCCACTCCCCCTGCTTGTGTTCCCTCTCTCACTGTCTCTCTCTACGTTAAATAAATAAATAAAATCTTTAAAAAAATAAAAAAAAAATAAAAACAAAAATCATTTGGTGAAACATCACATTACATCATAAATTTTTAGTTCATGGAAATTCATGTAATTACCTCAGAACAATTATTAATTATTTATAATAGTCACACTTCATGGATAAATTTGGTTTTTATGTTTAAGAATAATAAAAAAATAATTACTACAGTGGATAGGAATACATTATTATGCTATCTGACACTTCTTTAAATGAATGGTCATATCCATCAGCTTTATTTCCTTCAGCTTTTTCACTTATTATTAGAATTGGTCTTCTACTTAGAAGATGTTTGTTTTCCAAATGGTTTACCATTTCTTCATCCTCCCTCAAACTTAGGGGTAGTGATTTGCTGGATATAAGGAAGGCATTTTTTTTTTAATTTTATTTGTTTATATATTTGAGAGAGAGAGAGAGAGCAGGCACACATCTGTGAGCTGGAAGAGGGGCAGAGGGAGACAGACAAGCAGACTCTGTTCTGAACGCAGAACCCGATGCAGGGCTCGATTTCACCACCCTGAGATCATGACCAGAGCCGAAATCAAGACTTGGACGCTTAACCGACTGAACCACCCAGGCACCCCAAGGAAGGTTATTTTTAAAAGAAAAAGAAAAAGTTTGTGCTGATACCGCGGATTGACCCGTAATATGAATTTTAAACAATATGTTTTTAAACTCAATTGCAATTCTGATTTCACCCATTTCGTAATGATAGTCTACACTGGTACTCTTAGAACAAAATACTCCATAGTGTGATGTTTTAATTTTTATCCTATTATAACCGCATTTAAGTTGCCAGTCTATTGACACTTAACCTAATTGTTTTTTATTCAAATGGGAAGTTCCCTAACTGACTGTGTTGCTATCCTAGAGAATGACATTGGAATGTAACTCTAAGCTCTGGCTACGTTTGGGACCACCTGACTTGACACTGGTGGATGAGTCTGAATTAGAAAAGAAAATGCAATGTGGTTGGAAATCTTGATTTTAGATTTTATTTTTGTCATATTTTAGCTAGATATACTTGGCTATTCTGTTTCCTTATCAGTCAAATCATGATATTTTTTTCCTTCCTGCTACAGTTATACATAGAATCCTATACACAAAGCAGAAAGTAATAAAAAGAGAAAGATATAAAGAAATGAACTAATTGGGAGCCTGGGTGGCTCAGATGGTTAAGCGTCTGCCTTCGGCTCAGGTCATGATCCCAGGGTCCTGGGATCGAGTCCCGCATCGGCCTCCCTGCTCCTTGGGAGGCTGCTTCTCCCTCTGCCTCTCTCTCTGTCTCTCATGAATAAATAAATAAAATCTTTAAAAAAAAAAAAAGAAATGAACTAATCAAAAGAAAATATGATTCTCCAAAGTGGTTTAAAAAGGGGGGGAAACCTGAAGAAACTGTATCCAGAGTTAATCTTCCTACATTAAAAAAAGTGGGGGGAGGTCAGATGATTTCATACAAAAGTAGTACTAAACATTTGAAAACCAGATATTTCTCATTTTTCTCAAACTATTCATGAATACTTCAAAAAAGAAAGTGCTCAACTCATTTAATAAGGTAAACATAATCTTTAAAATCAAAACCTGACAGAAAATACAAGGAAAAAAATTAGGCTCTTTCATCCATGAATATAGATGCAATATTCCAAAAGCAAATTGAATCCAGCTAAAGTATAAAAAATAGCCAGAACAAACAAACAAACAACAATAACAACAAAAAAACAGTATATTTTAACAAGGTTTGGTTTATGCCAGGAATACAAGAATTTCCATTCGTAGATAGATAAAAGAATGGAAAGTAATACTAATGGCAGATCAGGAATCCTGCACAAAACAGCTATACTTGCTGGATGAAATACAGAAATAATCTCACTGAAAGCAGTGGAGAGGCGCTAAGACAATAAGAAATGAAGGGACTAAGCCTCTCAAAATAAAAGATCTTCAAGAAGTGAGCTGACTTTTGTAGTTACTTTTACTCTGGGCACATTCGATGATTCTCGGCATAGTCAGGAAGCTGAGAATCTGAGCTTTGCATCTGAGAGCATCATTGCTGAGGAAAGAAAGAACAAGCCAATATTTTGGAAGAGATTTTGGAAGCTTCAAACCATTGCCAATTTCAACCTAAAGACATTTGCAAAATTCTGGAGCTGCATGCAATAGGAGAATTAAAACCTAAGCAAAAAGCCTCTAAAATGCAGAGACGATCTTTCCTCAGGCTATTGTGAAAAACATTAGTTTGGGGCCTAGCAAGGGTAAGAGGCCCAAAAAAACACATTAAGGTATCAGCTGAAAAGGCCTAAGACCAAGAAGAAACCATAGGTAGACTGAACCTTACAAGGACTGCAAACTTAACATGGGGCAGTCCTTGAAGACACTAGGTAATCACCCGTTATTTTTTTCAGATTGGAGAAGGTAGAGCAAACCATCTCTAGAGGAATAATACACGCAACTTTTCTAATTTTCAATGGATAATTTCTAAAATTTAGCCAAAGATAATTGAACATATGAAGGAAAAGATATATGACTAAAATACAAGAGAAACATATATATTTTAAATATGAGAGATGATCCAGATTTTGGCATCAGTTGGCAAGTTGTTTAATTAATAACTACAGTTAACATATATATTTTTTTAAAGGGGAAAAATCTGGAGAAAGCAGATGAAAAGATGGGGAATTTTACTAGAAATTTTTGAATTAATAAAAATAATCATATGGTAACTTTATTAATAAGAAAAAATGGCTATAAATTTTTCAAAACTGACAGAAGACATCAACCCACAGTTTAAAGAAGCACTGAGAAGCCCCAGTAAAATACAAATAAAACCACATCTAGAAATATCATAGTAAAATTACTCAAAACAAAAGCCAAAGTGAAATCTTAAACCCAGTCAAAAGGGAAAAGACATACATACATATATATATCAAATATATATATCAACGTCAAGGAGAAATATTAAAACTGAAAACTAACTTCTCAAAAATGAACAAAAACAACAAAAATAATGGAAGCCAAATTAATTAATTAATTAACAAATTTAAATTATTGAAAGAACTGCCAACTAGAAAATTCTATATTGAGGAAAAAATCTTTCAAAATTAGATTTAAAGACATCTTCAAATGAACAAAAGCAAGAATTGTTTTTACCAAAATCACACTAAACATGTATTAAAATCAATCACTTAAACAGAAAATGAAAATACTGGAAGGAATGAAGAGCAACCAAAAATAAAAATACTTGAGTAACTACAAATGAGTATCAACTGCATATCAATTATCCAATATAACAATAGTAGTATCTTGCAGGGATAAAAATATATGTAGGATTAAAATGTTTATTAAAATAATGCTCAAGTAGGGCGCCTGGGTGGCTCAGTCGTTAAGCATCTGCCTTTGGCTCAGGTCAGGATCCCAGGGTCCTGGGATGGAGTCCAACATCGGGCTCCTTGCTCAGCGGGGAGTCCGATTCTCCCTCTTCCTCTGCCCCTGCTTGTGTACCCTCTCGCTGTGTCTCTCTCTGTTGAATAAATAAATTAAATGTTTAAAAATAAATAAATTAAAAAAATAAAATAAAATATGTTCAAGTAGGCATATAGGAGTTAAATTCTTCTAAAATTCTGTATTTATAGGTAGAGTTAAAAAAAATAAGTTATGTGTAACTTTGATACCAAAGCATGACAAGACCACCACAAGAAAGAAAAGTTATAGATCAATTTCTCTCATTAATATAATCATCAAAATCCTAAACAAAAGATTGCTAAATTGTATACAAAACATACCAATTTCTTTTTTTTTAAGTTTTTTTTATTCATTTATTTGACAGAGAGCATAAGTACACACAGGGGGAGGGGCAAGCAGAGGGAAAGGGCGAAGCAGACTCTCCACTGAGCAAGGAGCCTGATGTGGGCTAGATCTCAGGACCCCGGGATCATGACCTGAGCCGAAGGCAGACGCTTAACTGACCAAACCATGCAGGCGCCCCCCAATTTCTTTTTTTTAAGATTTATTTATTTATTTTAGAGAGAGAGAGAATGGGGGAAGGGGCAGAGGGAGACAGAGAATCCTGAAGCAGACTCCCCACTGAGCTGGGAGCCCAACATGGGGTTTGATCCCAGGAGGACCCTGAGATCATGACCTGAGCCAAAATCAAAAGTCGGCCACTTAACCGGAGGAGCCACCCAAGTGCCCTCAAATATATACCAATTTATTATCAGAGGTTTATACCACTAATGTAGGCTTATTTTATCATTGAAAAATTAATTAATGTGGGCACCTGGGTGGCTCAGTAGGTTAACCATCTCATTCTTGATTTCAGCTCAGGTCATGATCTCAGGGTCTGGGATCAAGCCCCACATCCAGTTCCTTGCTCATCAGGGAGTCTGTTGGTCTCCCTCTCCCTCTGTTCTTCCCCTTGCATGTGCTCTCTCTAACTCTCTCTCTCTCTCAAATAAGTAAATAAATCTTCAAAAAAATTAATTGATTGACTTAAACTGTTTCTGTTCTAACCTGTAAAGATCTTAAAGGTCACCATTCTGTCCTAACAATAAGCAAAAAATTAAACAATGTGAAAAGTCAACAACCGCTGCCCTCCAAATTGGAGACATAGGCAGATACAGAGAATCACAACTTAGTAGAGCAAAAATCTCCACAGGAACTAGTACCTGGATAGGACAATCTGAGAACTGTACTTAATGAATTATTGGAGATTGAATATGGAAAAGCCTGAGGAATTAATGTGCTAGAGGAACCCAGTTGTCCAGGCACAGAGAGATGGGGTTGGGAGAATATTTTTTTGAGAATTTTGCCTCTAAATGTTCTACCAGGTTCTCACATGTAGATCAGAAAAAAACCTCCTCTGGCTTTCAGCAAGGGTGGGGGGAGGGAGAAAGCAATTATTTTGGAACATGTAAAAGCATTCTGTTCCAATTCATAAGGCTTGCCTTCAAGAGATATTATTTTGTCAGAGTCTAAACTATGAGGTTTTATCAGAGTCCAACTGACCTGTGGTGAAGGAAATACTCTAGTATTTCTAGTCAACTCTAGTCCCCTCTAGCCATTCATACCGCCAAGGGGGTGAAAATAGAACAAAACACAAAAGAGAGAGCAACGTGTGAAGTTCACAGTCCAGGAGCAAGGATTTACCAAAAGCCTGAGACCTAATCATAGGGCTACTGAGTGTTCCTCCTCCCTTACACCTCATCACTACATTACTGAAGGCCTACTTGCCACAATTCCTTTTTCCCAGCATGTCATGTCGGTCTTGCAACAAAACATTTCAAGGCATACTAACAGGCAAAAAACAAACAAACTAAAACAGTTTGAAAACAAAAAGCAAGCACCAGAATCAGACTCAGATATGGCAAAGAATTTAAAAACAATTATGAATAATATGTTAGAACACAAATGGATAAGGTAGCCAACATGCAAAACACTGGGGGGGGGGGCTACGTTATTTAAGAAGAGTGATAAAAATTTGCGGGCGCCTGGGTGGCTCAGATGGTTAAGCATCTGCCTTCGGCTCAGGTCGTGATCCCGGGGTCCTAGGATCGAGTCCCGCATCGGGCTCCCTGCTAGGCGGGGAGCCTGCTTCTCCCTCTGCCTCTGCCTCTCTCTCTCTCTCTCTCTCTCATGAATAAATAAATAAAGTCTTAAAAAAATAAAATGACATTTTAGGGCGCCTGGGTGGCTCAGATGGTTAAGCATCTGCCTTCGGCTCAGGTCATGATCCCAGGGTCCTGGGATCGAGTCCCGCATCGGGCTCCCTGCTCCCTGGGAGCCTGCTTCTCCCTCTGCCTCTCTCTCTCTCTGTCTCTCATGAATAAATAAATAAAATCTTAAAAAAAAAAAAAGAAGAGTGATAAAAATTCTAAGGAACAATCAAAAAGAAATGCTAAGGATCAAAAACACTGTAACAGAAATAAAAAATGCTTCTTATGGGCTCATTAGTAGTTTGGAGACAGCTGAGGAAAGAATATTTGAGTTTGAGGATTTGTCAGTTAAAACTTCCAAAACTAAAAAACAAGAAGTAAAAAGTCTGAAAAAGTGAAACGGAATATCCAGGAATGTGGCAAAACCAGAGAAGATGTAATGTACATATAATGGCAATACCAGAAGAAGAAGGAAGAGGAACAGAAGAAACATTTAAGCAATAATGACCGAATTTTACTAAATTAATGTTGGGCACCAAAACACAGTCCGGGAAGTTCAGAGAACAATGTGTACAATAAAAGCCAAAACAAAACAAACAAAACAAACAAAACAAAAACCAAAAAGAACCCTATTCCTATACACATCATATTCAAACTGAAGAAAATCAAAAATAAAGAAAAATATGATGCAAGAAGTCAGAGGTCCTGGTGGGGGTGGTAGAAATCACCTTACTTGTAGAGGAACAAAGACAAAAATCACCTGACTTGTCAGAAACCACGCAAGCAAGAGGAGAATAGAGTGGGATATTTATTTTTTTTTAACTTTTTAAAAGATTTATTTATGTATTTGAGAGAGTGTGGTGTGAGTAGGGGGAGGGGTAGAGGGGGAGGGAAAGAGAGAATCCTCAAGCAGATACCCTGCTGAGCGCAGAGCCCGACGTGGGGCTCCATCCCATGACCCTGAGATCATGATCTGAACCAAGATCAACAGTTGGCCGCTTAACCGACTAAGCCACCCAGGCGCCCCGAGTGAGATGCTTAAAGTGTTGAGAGAAGAATACCCACCAGCTCACAATCTGTGTCTTGCCAAGTTATGTTCTAAAGGAGAAATAAAAAAGAAGGAGAAATAAAAAAGAAGGAGAAATAAAAAAGAAGGAGAAATAAAAACTTTCTAAAAAAAATTTTTGAAGAAATTCATTGCCAGTAGACCTGTCTTGTAAGAAATGTTAAAAAGAAGTTCTTTAAAGACAAGGAAAATATATGGGTCAGAAATTTGGATCTACATAAGAAAAAAAGGAAGAACATTTCAATGACACTTTAAATGGTGCTATGGTCTTAAAGTTTGTGTCCCCCTAAATTTGTATGTTGAAATTCTAAACCACAAAGATGATGCTATTAGAAGGTGGAGTCTTTGGGAGGTCATGAGGGTGGAGGTTTATGAATGGGATTAGGGTTCTTTATTTTTTTAAGATTTTATTTATTTATTTGTCAGAGAGAGAGAGAGCACAAGTAGGGGGAGCAGCAGAAGGAGAGGGAGAAGCAGGCTTCCCCCTGAGCAGAGTCCAATGCGGGGCTCGATCTCAGGACCCTGAGATCATGACCTGAGCCGAAGGCAGACGCTTAACTGACTGAGCCACCCAGGCACCCTGAGATTAGGGTTCTTATAAAAGAGGCCTCACAGAGATCCTTCGTCCCTTCCGCCATGTAAGGATATGATGATAAGTCTGTGACCTGGAAGCAGGGGTCTTGCTCAACCATGCTGGTACCCTGATCTCAAAATTCAAGCCTCCAGAACGATGAGACATAAATTTCTGTTTAAAAGCCACAGTCTGTGATATTTTGTTATAACAGCCTGAATCAACTAAGACAAACATCAGTGGTCTAAATACATCAATTAAAAGACAGATTGTCAGAATGGATCGAAGAACAGACTCAAACATAAATTGTCTAAAGAAACCTATTTTAAATATATAGACACATATATAAATTAAAAGTAAAGAGATGGAGAGAGATATGCCATCTTAACAATAATTTTTTATTTTTTTTATTTTTTTAAAGATTTTATTTATTTGTTTGAGAGATAGAATGAGAGAGAGAGAGAGAGAGAGCATGGGGGGGGGCAGAGGGAGAAGCAGACTCCCTGCTGAGCAGGGAGCCCGATGCAGGACTCGATCCTGGGACTCGAGGATCATGACCTGAGCCGAAGGCAGTTGCTTAACCAACTGAGCCATCCAGGCGCCCAACAATAATTTTTTAAAAGGTGGAGTAGGTATATTAATTTCAGACAGGACCAACTTAAGGACAAATAGTTATCAAAGATAAAGAGGGGCATTACATAATGATAAAGTGTTCAATTCTTCAGGAAGACATAAGCAATCTTAATGTGAACAAGCCTAACAACAGAGCAGTTAGTTTGCTGAGAGTTTTCTTTTTTATCTTTAAAGGGTATTAGATTTTGTCAAATACATTCTCTGCATCTATTAATATGATCATGTGATTTTTTTCTTAAAAAAATTAAATGAGAGATTAATCATGCAGCAATGAATTAAAAAAAGAAATTATATCAAATTGGTTAACTGTTATTAAATTGGATATGCAGAAATATTCAGATACATAGAAATCTCTGGTAAGCTTAAAATTTAGAAGAACATGTACAAAATATAAAAGAAAAGATATATATTGAAGGGCAGCCAAGGAGTAACAAAACTTTATAAGAAAAGATGAGAGGAAAATATATCCTAGTATAAGCTAACACCTGAGTAGAAAACATATTTAAGAAAACAAAGAAACAAACAAAAGACTTTGGCTTATGTTGGCAGTAAAAACAAAAAGAAAATAAAGGGAAAGTTGTATCTAAGTGAAATAGTATAATATTAACAGATGACAGTGAGAAAACAGAACTGTTCAACTTCTTTCTTCTCTGTCAAAGAAAATGATTTTAAAATTGAGAAGAGTTGAACAAAAATTGTTTGAGTGGACTGGAAAAACCCAAGATAATGACTCATACCTATATTCTGTGCATTTTCAGTTTCTTCCTTCTTGCAAAAGTGATGAATTACCAATAGCCATCCATCTTCTCTCGTCCTCTCCCCATTTTGACCAATGACACTCAGTTTTTGAGACAGTTGTCTAGCAAATTTATTGGAAGGTTTAAATTTGTTGAGGGAACAAGGAGGAAACATTTTTATTTTCCTGAAACCCTGGCTTTCAAACACGTTTGATTTGCTCTCTTCCCTGTCCTAAGACAACATCTCAGAAAAATTCCCCAGCTTTCAAGTAATTCTCAGGAATTAAAACAGTTTGCCATGTCCACATTAAAAGTCCATTATAATGTGCAACTGAAGTTCCCACTTCTTCTCTCCACACCCCACCCCCAGCTAGTGTCTGAGTCATGGCTTAGGGACCTCTTGTAAATAATGCATAATCCATCTTCTGCTATTTCTGATTCTTTCAGAATAGAATCAAGAGTCAGGAGAGGAAGCGTAGAGAGAAAAGGGCAGAAGACATGTGATGGGTGTTCTGTGGGACAAGTATTCACCTTTTATATCTTTCACAGAGTACACTTGTGGAACTCTTTTAGAAACCCCCAAGGAATTTTCATCGTTCATGATTCCATAATGAAGCCATGGACCTTTACGATCTGATGATCCCCTCGGCTCCTGCTTCCTGCATACACACTCTACAAGGCTTACTACTAGAATGCCACAGTCCAATAATACATTTTCTCAGGTACAATACCATTCAAGACAGCTTTGAACCACCTATCTTCTTCAGTAACCCCCTGATACAAGGGAAAACCATCGCATCCATGTCATACCAAACAAAGGAAGAGTAGTGTGCTCTCCTACTGCCTTATTATACCTCATAACCAAACCCTGTAAGCTGTAGCTTCAGCCTCCCACCTCTTCCGAGTTATGTAGTTGAGAGGCAAGCATCAGACTCTTCACATGCCTTCCAAACTCCAGGAACCACATGACAATTTCCCCTAAGAATTCTCATAGAATCCTACTCAAGCGCACTGCCCTAAGCTGGTCAGTTGCTTAGGGTAGTTTGGCAAACATCCATTGTGGGATGCATAATGCATCCCTTCCTATAGAAAACATCCCCCAATATTTATGAATGGTTTTCTTGAATTCTACTCATTTATCTTAAGGCGCCCACTCTACCTCACTCCACAGAGAGAAAATTATAAATCACAGAGCATTTTTTCCATGGGCCTACAACTACACTATCTCTATCACCCCTTCTATTTCTCCATTATTATCCTACATGGGCATGTAGTGGGCAGTGAGTTTGAGGGACACAGGACAGTATTTTAGTATCTTTTAAGATACTCTGGAGGAGAAAAAAGAAAGCCTGCCAGTTAAGTGCCGCCTTCTTCAGAATTTGAGGGTTCTTATTACTTGTTATCCTTAAAAAGAAGACAAATTCCATTCATCTTTTCATTGCTGTCTACATATCTAGTTTTGCATATACATATTTACATCTCTTTCAATAACAAGATGGGGATTGAATTTGTGGTACAAATTAAATAAACACAAAATTCACTTGAATACCCAATTATAGATTAAAATATGGAGAAATAGAGAGTCACCATAATTTGTTGGCAATTGGGTGGCTATTGTTTATAAAAGTAGCTTCATTTTGGTGTAAGGTCCCTAATTTATAAGAATTTATTCAAAGGTATAAACATTAGAGTTACGCTTACCTTCAAACATTCATAAAAATTCCTGGATTCCAATGGCTTGTAACTTTAAACAAAATCCCTTTGGCTATTTTTAAGGCAGAGGCAAAGAACAGGAGCAATTTTCTAATTTTAAGTTCAACTTAAACTTACTGTGCTTCAATAATTCAGAAATCAATGAACTATAAAAACTGAAGATTTGCATGAGTTCAATTCCTTCCCAGCTAAGATTAGTTCAGAAATTTAGGCAAGATATATTTTTTTAAATTATTTGAAAGCAACATATTATGAAAATATTTATTTGGGATTTGTTTAGTATAAAATGGGTGATTAATTCCAAATATAGAATATAATGTCAAATAAAGCTTAGTTATTTTGTGTTATTGCATGATCGGAAAAATTTAGCATGTATATATTTAAGATATTATGATATAGAAAAGTTAGGATCTTTATCTTGAGCTATACAAAATCTTCTAAAAATGGACTAAATTATTAGCATAAAATGAGAGCATACTGATAGGTTTATTATATTGTAAACAAATATTTATGCTGAATTTATATTATACATTACATGTAAATATTTGAGTTCTCAGAATATTTTACATTCAACAAAGTATAAAATTTACATTTTGAAGAATATAACTTTAGAACATCACTCTCCAATAGAACCTTCTGCAATGAAGGGTGTCTGATATCTGCACCGTCCAATGCAACAGCTACTAGCCAGATATGGGTATTGACAATTCAAAGGAGGCCAGTACAAATGAATAACAGAATGTTTAGTTTTATTTACTTTTAATTAATTAAAAGATGATATAGACACGTGTCTAGTGGATCTCCTGTTGGACAGCTCAGATCCAGAATGAAATCAATCCTTCATATTCTCCTAACTTCTGAATCCTTAAAAATTATATTAACTACAATATTTGCAATCTCCATATAACAGGATATTAGGAAACTTCAAAGACTACTAATTCATTATTTTCAATATGGAATTTTGTGAAAACAGATTAATGCTATATATGAAAGTACAGCATATATCATTAATACCCCTAAAAATCCATCAATGCATATAGATTATTGGTATCAATCACTACTATGAAATAAGACTCTATCACTCCACACAATACACGGTATTCAGATTTGTATAATTTTTATTTTTTTATTTGTTTTAAGATTTTATTTATTTATTTGACAGAGAGAGACAGAGAGAGAGGGAACACAAGCAGGGGGAGTGGGAGAGGGAGAAGCAGGCTTCCTGCAGAGCAGGGAGCCCAATGCAGGGCTCGATCCCAGGACCCTGGGATCATGGCCTGAGCCAAAGGCAGACATGTAACCGATTGAGCCACCCAGGTGCCCTGGATTTGTATAATTTTTAAATAGAATTTACAAATCAGAAGATTATCATACAAATCTATTATTTCAAACTGCAAAAGTACAATCTTTTTTAGATATTTTTCATTTCCCCACTTCTACCTCCCCACCTCTATATAAATTTCTTTGTGGTGTTTTTATATGTCTATAGCTTATTAAATTAGGAAGATAGTAAGGTAGAACTTTTCTAAAATTTGGAACTGTAAACAGCTTGTTTCTTCCATGACACATGTGCTCTCTACAGGGGAACTTGTAATGCTGACTTGCAAAAGATTCCATAACCAATCTGTCCTTGGGACTCTCTACCTTGTTCTTATTTCCAAAGATGAATGTTTTCTGTACTTTGCCAAATACCAGGAAGACCGGATTCATTCAAAGCCAAATTATTTAAAAGAATATTTTGCACACTTCCTTTTAGGGACAAGATTTTTTGGTTTTCTTTTGTTTCTGTTTGATTGTGTTATATTCTATAGTGATTGCCAGAATAAAAATGATATAAACTATTCTATAGTGATTTCCAGAATAAAAACTATAAAACTATAAAAGCAAATACGAATAGTATTTTAATTTTTTTTTTAATTTAATGGTGACATCAGGGAAGTGTGAAACAAAATGCAATCCATTCATTTTTTATTAGAGTTTATAGGATTATGGTCAGCATTAAATAAACTAAAATAAATTAAGCACTGGTAATAGTACATGACAGATACAATTACTACTAATCTTTTCATTTAAGGTAAAATTCTTATATAGCCACTAATAAATTTTATTCTGAGGGAAATATCAAAAATACAGCAGATCTTCTCCACAATGTTGTACAGATAGTGCTTCAAAGAAGTAGTACTTTCCAGAAATACAAAATTTTGTTACAAAAAAATCTAAATAACAAAAATTAGTATTCTGTCTGTCATATCCTTGAATAATCTCAGTGAGCCTCCATCACTGGAGTCAGTACTTTAAGCTATTTTTTCTAATAATGGAAATAGATTTGTCCCAGTCCACCCACATTCCCCTGCCCAGTCAATGTCATGCTTCTGTTAAGAGTGCTGACTAGTGTTCCAAGAGCATTCCCACCCCCAATAATAATTAACTACAGCGCCATGGTCAGTTGGCTAAAACATTTCAGTCCCTTTCTATCATCCAGTCCAGGTAAATCAGGAAATCATGACAGGTTTTTAAAATTCTGGTTATTTCTTTCAGTTTACAAGCTATGGATTGTTTTTTCATCTCCTTCATGAAACTCTTAATTATAGTAAAGAAATATATTGGCAGAGTAATATTTCTACTATATAAAATAAAATAATCTTGTAGTAATATTTTACACTACTTATTATCCAAACAAATTTTAAGAAAATACTAATTAAATGAGTAGGTTACAGTTTTAGAATGAATATATAAACATTCTTATACTATTTTCTATAGTATCTGAAAGTAGGGCATTAGTTCTTGAAAATAACACATTAACTAACAGTGAACTAATATTTTCAGAAAATCAACTGTTCAAGGACATCATGGTGAGATAAAATAATTTTTAAAAATTTTTATTTGCTTCAAGGACCTTAAAATCAAGGTGCTATTCAAAACAAACTCATAGAAAGCATTAACAATATTATGTCGTATGCAATAAGTACCAACTCTTTACTTCAGAGAGTAAGTACAGAAAGAGGTGGGACTTTATCTGGGTGATAAAAGAATCTGGCAACATGCATGGAAGGATAAAGTCATGGAAAATAATAGAATTACTCTTTTGTAACAGGGAGGGTAACAAAGATGGCAAATTGGGCATACAATGCATACACACGCATTTTGCCAGGAAAGAGCATGTGTAAGAGAAGCACACTGGAGTTTTATTATGGGGAATCTTAAATACCAGTTCTAGCAATTATTGTAAGAAATGGGGAGACACTGAAATTTGAAGCTGGCATTATTCTGTATTGTTACTATCTTCAGGAAATTAATTAGGTTTACATACAGGACATATTTGAATAGGGAGAGGTAAAGCATGGTGGCAGTGGTGGTGGTAGTAGTCATAGTAACCACTGGATTTCACTATAAAGTTGTTATTTGACAAAGTTACTTTTACATATTTTATGTCATGTGATTGAAGCAAGACTGATAAAAGACTTCTTTAGAGTTGAGGCAATAGGAGCCTGAACGACAAGATAAATCGGCATTGTTTTAAAAGTAACTAACATAAACAAGGCATGGTAGTTAGGTGATGTGGGAGTAGGTGAGATACCAGTGATAGTGCTGGGGTGCTAAGAGAAATAGCAGAAAGTGAATCAGGAATTAGTTCGACAAAAAATCCTGTTAATTGTTTTCTAGGGTGTTGAGTTTGAAGTGACAGTAAAACATTAAAGTTCAAATACTCAGTAAGTAATGAAGACCTTGCAACCCCTTACATAATAGACCTCAAGGCCAGAGGTCAAAATAAGTAATTCTCTAAGAATATCTTTGAGGGGGGTGTAGAAAATTACTTTCAGGAAAGAAAGAATGAGAGAATTTGGAAAACCAGGAAAATGTAGTGTCACAGATATAATGAAACAAAAGACTCTTAAGCAAAGAGACATGATCAACTGGTCAAAATTTCCAAGATTGAAGAAGGCTTTTGGGTTGGGAAGAAGATTACTGACGATCTTCACGTGTAGACTTTCAGGTATCAGGATGCAGTAGAGATTAGGAAATGAAGGATGGTGAGAATATTGTGTCAGACAATATCAGAACAAAGGCAAGAAATGAGAAAGGAAAAATACAACCACTTTATGGAGCGAGAAGGTTCAAAGAGAAAGAGATAAGAGGAGAGATTCAATGTGCTAGAAATTTGGGAACAGACAGAGAAGCACAAGGTTCTACGTGGGCAGAGAACACAAATTCAAAACCAGAGGGAGGAAATGCCTTTTTGTAACCCACACATTCTTAATATAATCTCCTAATTAAAGCACATTAAAAGTAGAATACCAACCAAAATATTTTTATGGTAATTATTGTATACAATAATCATTAAGTCATTTTACTGATAGAACATGAACAATACGAAAAAAAGGAAAAAGTTGAGCTTCAACACTCCTGGAAAAGATTTTCTTTAATCATGAGTTGTACAGTCATTCCTATTTCCACATAGCATTATAGATCCCAAAAGTGGGCTCAGAGGGCAAGTACTCAAACCAGTGATAAAGAAAATCCAGTTCAAAGCATTCTCATATTACCAAGTCATATTTTTATACTTATATCCTGATTTTTACAGCTTATAAAATTGCCTTTTTCAGATAACACACATGAATGGAATTTATAGTGTTTTGTTCTTAATACAAACCATGCTTTCTGCTTTTACTAGTTCTATCCCACATTTGTTGCAATAGTCACTTCATTTCCTTCTTACCACATAAAGCAAAAAGGCCTTCTTGTGAGGAAGGATGGAAAGTACTTAACACTAGTAGAACAATAAAGTCCTATATATCTCAGAAAATAGAAGAATAGTGTTCCAGATAGCTTCTTTCACCTGCAGTAGTTTTGTGACTGTTAACTGCATAGTATCCATTTTACACTGTGTTCACACCAGTTTTGTGTCTGAGAAAACAGCACTGAGAATATTAATAACCCATTAAGATGGAAAACTCTGTTTAGAAACAATGAGGTGAGCTTTTACAAGTCAGTAAAATCAAGTTCACTGTTCCACAAGAAGGCTCAAATAATAGTCAAGGTTAAATTTACCCTCTAAACTTCCCTAGTATCAAAGTCCTTGGAGGATCATTTTTCTTAGTATCTTAGAGCAAACTGTCTATAAGCTACTCATTTATCTTATTGAGAAATAGCTTAGATATTGTTCTGGTATGAAAATACAGTTTTCAACTGGCCTTAATTTCAAGACAGTAAATATTTACACAAAAATGATATGTATTTTTCCCAACAAGGTGTAAATCACATAATATTGACTAGAAAATGCTGTTTACCTTTACCAACCAATGATCTGTCTACCTACTCATCCAAGAAACAAAAAGTCATTATGTCAATTCATCATCATCAGAAACAAAATTTTCCTATAGTATTGATATTACCGGTCACTTTTAGCTCTGGTCCCCAGCACAGCTTAAACAACAAATTTTTTCCCAGATTTAACTGAATATAAATACTGTGCTTTGAACTGGTGGCATCAGCAAAATATTGGCGCTGTAGGCCAACCTGTATTTCAGAGCTAAAAGCAATTCTGTATATTTCACTTACAGTATGATTGATGCAATAACTTTCAAGAATTACTCGGAAAATAAAGAGAAGTAATTATATTAAAGGCATTCTCAGTTATAAGACTTTACTTTTCAGCCTGAAAGTATTTTGTCTATACTAATGTCCTGTGGCTAAATCCTAGTTTCAATTCAATTAAGAGACCATTAGTGTTCATCAAAATGATTTAAAAGTATTGGATGGACAGTACTTGTGCATACCATAGGTGCTAAATAAACATTAAATAGTGGAAAAGAAATTTCAAAATGTGGTCACTTTCCTAGCCTAATCAAATCAAATTTCCCTTTCATTTAATGCAACAGATAGTGGTCCTTGCAGAGTAGGAACAATTAATAGTATCTAATAAAATTATACACAGCACACGTTTTAGATACAACTTTAGATAAAATAGGTAAGTTTAGATAAAACATATTTTCTAAAAAATAGAATACAATTTTATTCAGTTAATTTTGACGAGGCATTTTTTGTTCATTTAGTGTGAAATTACTGGTGAGGAAACAAACAACATAAGAATGTAAACTCCTATGAAGTAAGCCTGTATAAAACATACTTGCATCCCATTATAAATTACAACTGACTACATAGTTAAGAGACACCCTTTGACATACAGATTTTCTGTTGATATAGTTTGAACGATATTCATTAAACACAAAAATGTCAAATGAATATACCTGGGGTAATATAATATATCATCTTTGTGCTAAGGCATATAGCCCAAGAAATAAAAATCAATAAATGCAAGTAAAATCAAATCTCTACTCATAAGGCATAGTGATAGATACCATAGATCCTCTATTCTTATTTCTTAGCCTTTCCATATATTGGTAGTACCTACTTTTCCCCAAAACTTTAATTTTAATTTTATTTAATTTTATTTCTCATTCTCAGCAACCAATCCAAAGCTTTGTAAAAAAAAACGAATTTTTGAGGACTTCTCTTTCTCTTCCTGCCCTCCTTTTATGTCTATCTTGTCCTTTTTCCAAAGTCCATTTCACCCTTGAAGTACAGATCAACCATTCCTCCCTCTCCAGTTGTCCCTCTCTGTTCTCTGTTCTTCTCTTCTTTTTCTTCCCCATCCCTCTTTCTCCCTTTCAATATCTCTTCTCATGAATCAGACTCTCAGAAACAGATCTGTCAGTTGCACAATTCTTCACTGAGAGGGAGAGAGAAGAAGATCATTTCTTCAGGCAAAGACAGATTTGCCTTAAGAGGGTAAGGAATGTTGGTGGTGGGGTTGGAATGTCTGTGGATATTCTCTTGTTAAATGTTTTTGTCCTTGTTATTAAAAAACAAACAAACAAAAAACAAATGCAAATTGTCAAAGATCTTATATGGACATGTCTCAGTCCACCTTCAAGTTTCAAAATTTAGGCTAGAAAAAAGAATGATACTGATATTCAGAGTTTAACACCATGCTTTACATCTCAAACAATTTCCCAATTCAAATATAAGTAAAAGCCCATTAGACATTGTGAAGTCAATAACCTCTCTCTCCATGGACGTTCTATTTAAAGACTGAAACGGATCCATTTAAGTCATGAAGATTACTGTACCCATCTCCAGTCTAGGCACCTAATGACAATGCCTTCCATGGATAAACTCTATCTTGACTTACGAAAAGAAGGCATAGGAAAAAAAAAAAAAAATCCAGTTCTACTTACCTGTTGTGCCAGAAAAGAGAAACTATGGTCAGTTATAATACTTTAAACTGTAGTATACTTTTCAGTTTCCAAAACCTATTCATTTACAGTATTGCGTTTGACCCACAGCACTCTGTGAGTTAGCTATTATTATTTCAATTTCATAGACGTAGTAACTCGAGCCCCGAGAGGTTAAATGACTTGCCCAAGTTCAGATAGTAAGTGACAACAGAACTTGGAACCTGTGACTTCTAAAATTGGCTCCAAAGATATCTTTTCATTTTCACAGACAAAAACTAAGTCTAAAATTTATTATGTGGATAATGGGTTATTCATTGCCTTTTGTGTTTTCTCACAAGGAAGAGACACCAGGACAGAGACACTCGACATGTCGAAAGTGATGTAGGGTAGAGATCAAGCAAGCTGGTTGGACTCTTGCGCCTCTATATTTCCCTATATGGTGCCTTATGAATACTATATGCCTTCTGCCACAATAGCCCTTACACCTTGAATCCTTTTAACAAATCATAAAAGATACAATGATTGAGTCTCTATAACCATAGCAAATTGAATGCAAAGCAAAACCTTTTTTTTTTTTCTTTTCATCCAATTTGCCAGGAGTCATCCTATGATCACACACGCAATGGGAATCGCGGTTGTGTCTCTGATTGAGGTTACAGCCACATGGATGAGTGGCAGTAGGGCCAAAACCCGCATGGCCGCATTAATAGTTACTCTATTGCTGCGCTCTGAACACAGAGGCTGCCTAGTAAGTGGCTGCCTGACTGAAGCATGAAATGAACACAAGAAAGTAGCTTCTGAAGCCTGCCTACTTTGGCCTCTGGGCCTACTGAGGGAAGTTCCTTGAGATATTTATTTCCTTGAATGCATGCTAATAAGTGCTTGCAAGTTCCAGACTAAGACTCCACCTCACTCAGTCACAGTTCTGCCTGACAGAAATTTTCAGGCTCTCTTTTTGAGAATTAATAGTTAAGTGAGTCACAGTATTGTCTCAGCTTTCCAATCTGACTGCAGCCTATGTTCCCATAAACCCTTCCTCGGTTTCTTCATTGGCTTTGCAATTTTAACTTTGGGAATCATCTTTGTCTGTCTTTTTTTTTTTCAAGATTTGTTTTTTTTCTTCTCTCGTTCAAGTGCATTAATGCCTTATCCCATCAATCCTCCACACAAACATATGAAGAAGAGATATGATAGGAAAACATTTCCATGTTTGTCTCTGGAGCAAAACTTTGCATTTAATTTGAATGATTTGACAATGCACCTGACAAAATAACTGACTTTAAAGTTTGGACCTTCCTTGTTCATCAGGTTTTTTTTTTTTTTTCCTCCTATAACTCTTTAAAGAAAGACTTTGCTTTAAGACCTAGTGACCCATGTGAGTAGGATGCCACAAACTAATAAACGAAGAATTCTACCATTTACAAAGCAATGTGATCGGCCAACATCCCACCCAGAATCTCTCCGTGTAAACAAAAATAATTAAGAACATCATTTGGATGGATGTTTATGCTTTTTTTCTGATTAGTTGAAATTTTATAACTCTGGATAAAAGTTGGAAACCAAACTAATGAATACATTATATTAGAGGCAAACCATCATGGACTCATTTCCACAATGAATTCAAAAACACATAGATTTTTGTAAACATAACAATTCAGAATGCTTTAATTATTGTGTTAGTATGAGGTAAAATGAAAACATTTTGTGCTATGATTAGGGTAGTTTATGTTGCCAAATACAAAGATGTTTGCTGTTTTGCTTAAACAGATATTTTTGCATTCTGACTTGGCCCCTCATTACTTGAAGGAAAGTAATATTTTTTCTTACTTAACAACACTTCCATAGGACTTTGTTACTCCTTAAATAAGAGCTATAAATTTGGAATAGAAGCCACTTAAAAGAAAATTTTAGTCTTTAAATATATACTATGCGTATAAATTTTAATTCACACTTTCATAATTTACAATGTATAAACAAAGTGTAATATATTGTATGCCATCATTTGTGTTCATTTTTATCATTTGTAGTTGGGAAATATTTACTCATAGATTCGGAATGCATTCTAAAATAGAATGAAATCTATATCTCTGTATGTCACATGTCAAAAATCTATCCAGAAATTTATTTTTTTATTGTGATGAATATGTTCCTTAATGCTGCCTACATACCAGCTGATTATTTTCTGTTTTCTGGTTAAATTCTGTGACTCATTCCCAATTTTTAAAACTACTTTTATGTTATCTTATAAGATTATCTAGAATGCAATCAAATATAAACTTCCAGATTTTCATTTTTACAGTTGAAATAATAATAATAATAATGATAATGATAATACAAAATAAGATTAGTAATAATGGAGGACAATTATTTAATTTTAAAAATGACATACACATATGATCTTCTAATGATTACCTTAATTATGATTCAAATTTAAATGAGACATCAGAGGTATTCAGCAATACCTGGCTATCCCTCTACTTCCCCTAAAACCAATGCCAAACCTTCCCCAATTTTCTCTACATTCTAATTCCAACCTCTCTCTGTTCCTCTTCCAATCTGTTCCCTCCTCAGTTCCCTCTTTCTCTCTCCTGTAGGCTGTGCGGGGAGCGCAAATTGGCCCTACCTCAGCCCTAGCTCTAACCTCGACCCTAACTCTAGCCTTAGGACTAGCCCTAGCTCTAGCTCCCCTCTGCTGATGACCTGTGTCATGTTACCTGGAGAAATTGTGCCTATTGGACATTAATCCCTTTTACGTCTTACCTCATCATCTATATTTATCTCTATCTGCATTCATCTTTACTTTCTTCTTTTATAAAGGAAGCAGGGGATTTGCCCTGTATCTTGGGTTCCTATCTAAAGCTTCCTCCTGAGCATTATCATTTCATCCCATCTCATCTCTTCAGGAAAATCTTGCCCACAATTAATTCCTTTTTTTCTCTATCTTCACTAAGACTTCCCTAATTGTTCTCTATATCATAGAAAGCTGATGAGCTGTCTTTCATCCCCACACAACAAACACAAGTCCTTCCGTAATACTTTTATACTCTAGCGCTCATCTATTTTACTATATTTCTTCATATCCATGATTCTCAAGCAGTTTCCATTTGTTTTTGCCCTACCATTCCTTCATCTTGCTGTTAGATCCACATTTTCCACATCAAATATGGTCTCATTGAAGTCACTACTGGGACTGCTAAACATGGGTTCACTTCTCGTTTCTAATTTCAGCTGAACTCTGTGGATGTGTGAAGTTAGGGTATCAATTGCCCTAATGATCTCTTCCAACTTACTGTGGTTGTTCTCATTCTTGGACTATTAAGTACCAGTTTCATTCCCTGACTCTTCTGTCTCATTTTGCTTCTTAAGTGTCTTTGTGTTTTAGAACTCTATATTTTATTCCTTTTTTATTCTATTCCATAGTCGATCTCCTTCACCTTAAGATTTACATAAACCAACATACCTATATCTTTAACTCCATCCTTAGTTCCAGACCTGCATATCCACTGGCATCTCTAGTTATTTGCTCTTTAAGAACTTCTTATTCAGCTGTCCAAAAATTGATCTTACAATTCACTTTTTCAAATTTTATTTATACCTAATAATGAGGCATTCATGTTTAAAAATGAACTACAGTGATTTAAATCTACTAGTTGGGATATATTGAGTAATGGTTTTTGTAATCAATCTTACTCTTGGTGTTATTTAACATATTTGCTAATTAATTTTCTAGTGTATTACATATAATTTTTGGATGATATTAAAATTAGTTGGTATTGGTGCTGGAACAAAAATCCATAAGTAATGAGATAACAAAAATAAATTAAAATGCTCTGTAAACTCTAAGTTACTCTCTCTTTATATGGATGTATTTCTATTTCTTGAGAAAATCCAATTATAGTTGGAGATGCACTTATTATTATTATACTATATGTATGCAATTTTATGTATTTCTAAATGATTAGCTTGCTAACTCTGAAAATAAAGGGTAGGCAGTTTATCATGTTCACTCAGTCAACACTTAAATTCATACTGGAGTCCAGTGAGGAAATATCTGAAGACAATCTAGCAAATAAACCCAAGAATATCACTGTCCAAGCTAAAACTTGCTTCTTTCATTGAGATATTTAGGTTATATTTTATTTGAGAAGGAAACCTCAGGTTTTCTACTTTCCTGTGTAAGGGAAAAAATCCTACTATGTCTTTCTTCTCTGAGTGTCTCCTTTACCTTCACAGAGAACACTTCACTTCTGGTCACCAAATGTGTTAAAAGTTGTTGTTACTGTATCCCCCTGCCCCCCGACCAAGCAATTCTCTGCCACTCCAGCTGTATGTCCTACACTTTAACTCAATTCTGACACTACCTACCAGGAGATACTCTCAGATCCCACAGGTTGAGGGCTCAGTCCCACAAGACTGCTTCTATCCCTCACTTCACTTGCCAGTTACAAACCCAGTTTCTTCTGACCAACCAGCTATAGATGGGCAATTACAATGACCCCCTCCTCAAGTTTGGTTAATTTGCTGGAGCAACTCACAAAACTCAGAAAAACACTTACTGATGTTTACCAGTTTATTAAAGGATATGATAAATGATGAAGATGAATAGCCAGATGAAAGAGATGCATAGGGCAAGATATGTGGGAAGGGGCTTGGAGCTTCCATGCCCTCTCCAGGTGCCCCACTCTCCTAATATCGCCATGTGTTTGCCAACCCAGAAGCTCTCTGAACTGTGTACTTTTGGGGTTTTATGGTGTCATGTAGGCAAGACTGCCCATTAACTCTATTTTTAGCCCTTCTCTCTTCTCAAGAGAATGGAAGGCTGAAAATTTCAAGCTTCTAACCATGACTTGGTCTTTCCAGGGACAAGCTGTCATCCAGGAGACCACCCAGAGTCACCTCATTAGAACAAGACACCCCTATCACCTAATTACAAGTTTCAGGGACACTGTGTCAGGAACTGGGGTGAAAGACCAATGTGAAAACAAGAGATTCCACAAATGTCCTTATCACTTAGGAAATTCCAAGGGTTTTTAGGAGCTCTGCCACAAATGGAGACAAAGATCAAGTATGTATTTATTATTATATATACTTGGTCTTTCTTATTTCTCAGTCTATTCTTATTATAAATAGCAATATCACACTATCATAATGACAAACATCATAAATCTGTTTCCCAGAAAAAGTAGACAGGACCAACAACCAAAACAAACAAACCCCAAACAACTCAACGATACACAATGAGTACTTACTGCTCATGTGTGTAGAATTAGCAAGGTGTCGAATAGGTAGCTCTGCAGATGTTGGCTGAGCTTGCTCACATGTCTAAAAGCTGTCTGGCTATTGTGAAATTAATTAAATAAGGAGGCCATTAGTAGTCTGAAGTGTCTATAATGCTGTGACTGCCTACGTAAGCAAACCAAAACCTAAGCCTGTAAATGCCTCAAGGTTAAGAAATCAAAACCTAAGGACAACTGATCACAAACAGCCAACTAGGCTTTAAATATAACCAATCAATAATTTCTTTACTTGGCTTCTGCCTTTTCTCTATGACAGTCTCTCCTGAAGCTCCTGTCCTTGGAGCACTCTTAACCATTCTGGTTTGGTGCTATCCAGTTCAAATTGATAAATGCTCAGAGAAATTCTTAATTTTTTTTATTATGCCTCAGTTTATCTTTTAACACTATAAGCTCAGCTACAATGAAGCAGTGGGAGCAGTTTGGCTCTGTTCTATGTGTCTTTTCTCCTCCATAAAGCTAGCCCAGGTATATCCACATGGCAAAGGGAGAGGCATAAGAAAGTAAAACCAAGACTTCTTAAGTATGGAATCACTCTTGCCAGCATCTGAATGGCCAAAGTCGGTCACATGGCCAAAGTCAGAATGAAAAGGTATTATAGTCACATGGGAAAGACAGGTGTACAGGAAAGAAAGACTGTTTAAAGCCATTTAAAACCATTTTTTGCAATCTACCACAACTGTTTAATTTTCTCTTCAGAGCTTTCAGGAGTTTTGCTTTTTTTCTGGTTTGGGTTTTGGTTTTCTTTATGTAAAATTAAGTTCTGGTCATTTTGGTAAGTGCTTTTATGTACATTAGCTCACTGAAATTTTACAGCAACTCTGTGAAATCAGCATTATTATTCCTATTAATAACTCCTAATATCTCTTATTTTACAAATATGAAGCTAAGGTCTAAAGGAGATAATTAGCCCAAGGTCACAGTGATTGCAAATAGAAAACCTAAGATGTGAACGCAGATGGTCTGACTCCAAAGACTTCTTAACCACCATGTTATGGTGTCACAAATGCCCAAATTAAAAAATAAAATAAAATAAAAAATCCTGTGGGGCGCCTGGGTGGCTCAGTCATTAAGTGTCTGCCTTCGGCTAAGGTCATGATCCCAGGGTCCTAGGATCAAGCCCCGCATCAGGCTCCCTGCTCGGCGGGAAGCCTGCTTCTCCCTCCCCCACTCCCCCTGCTTGTGCTCCCTCTCTCACTGTGTATCTCTCTGTCAAATAAATAAATAAAATCTTTAAAAAAAATCCTGTGATGATGTTATCTTCTGCTTAATGACTACATTTTTTATTACATATAAAGAAAAATATAAAAGCATTAATATACTTTTATAGTTACATGTTGTATCTCTTAATTCTTTTTTATTAGTGAAATAATTAGAATCATTTTTATCACATTTACAAGAGTATTATACTTTTTGTTTTTGTTTTTGTTTTTTTTTTTAACTCAGTTCTGACAATAAGAAAGTCTATAGCAATACTTGAGATTTGTAAATGAACCTCAATTATAAATGTTGTATTATAATGTCAGGTCTGGTGTTAAATTCACCCTAACAAACAGGAACTGCCACAGGCTTCAACTGCTAGTATAAAATACAAAGGAAAAAAAACAAAGTAAATTCATTAAATCCTTACCACAGGCTTCTCATGCTTTAAAGTTAAAAATTGGCTTAAGCTTGAATGCTTCCAGCATTTTATAATTTGGCTTGTAATCAGTTAGGAGAGAGGAAAAGTAATCACCAAAACAGAGTAGTTTACCATACTGCAACTGGGACAGCAATTTGATTTCATGATAACATCAAAACAAAGGAATGTCTAACAAATACAGTGAAACATTCTTTGTAACCAAAAGCTTGTGCCACGCAAATTGTAATCAAAAAATTTAAACTCATGAACTCATATGCATTATATAATGATGAGTTTACATGTTGAAAATTAGATTTTATTGCTCAAAAACAACGAAAAAGAAAACAAAAACCTTTCAATCACATTACCACATCTTCTTTTTTCTCTAAATTTTTTTAAAGTAACAAACATGTAATTGACCAATTTGAAGTACTTCTTAAAAACTAAAGAATGACAGACAAAATTAATTAAGCAGTTTGAAGAACAGGACTAGAACAGGCTTTGTCATGCTGCGATAGAGCAATTGTTAGAATTTACACTGGTCATAAACTGGAAAAGGATACTGGTGTAAGAGAATACTTTGGCTGGTACTTCATCTCAAGCATTTGAAAAATACAGAGGAAATAGTAATTTTAGGAAGTATAAAACTGAATGTCTGTTGCTAAGTGCTATTGATACATTGTGGGGGTAGGAGAACAATTCAAGGCTGAGATGATCAATAATCTATTTAAATGATGTGTGAAAGCCAGAAGTCTTTCTTAGCAGCATATAGAGACTCTCACCTTCCAAAGCTGGAGGGCAGAAATTACTGAGAAGGTCATTACTCTGATTTTTTTATCACCATAAATTAGTTCTGCCAATTCTTGAATTTCATACAAATAGAATCATAAAGTTCTTGGCTCTTTTTTCTCTGGTTTCTTTACTCATCATAGATCTGTGAGATTTGTGCATGTTGCTGAGTTTAGAAATAGTTTATTCTTTCATATTTCTGTGTTATATTGAAGTGTAGAGAAAATATGTTAGTGTTTCCATAGAGTAGGAGCTGTCTGAATAAATTTTACAGGAAACTTGTAATCCTGAGCTGGGAAAAGTCCTGGGAATTAAATTTACAAATATATATATATAGAGAGAGAAAATTCCAGAGAGATTTACCTAACTTCAGAGGTATGTGTTTACTCAAGAGAAAAAGAGGTCCAAGACTTTGGAGACATCTCTAGGTTGTAAAATCTGAAGACTTTAGGGACTCTCTGGCCATTGGAGAGATTTTATTTATATTCCAAATGGCTGTAGTGAGAACTTAGAATCCTTTCCTTTCCATCTCTCTGGAAAGAACAAAGGTTTTGCTCCCTCCTTTTGGAGAAGAGAGGGAGTCATCTCCCATTTTCTCCTGTATAAAAGCAGAGAAAATCAATTTTTCTCCATCTCTTGCTTATAATATAGACTTCAAAGTTTTTTGTGTATGACATTTGACCTGGCTTTCATTATACTACTACCCCAGGAGTAAGAAGGGGGATATGAGGAACCACAGAGCTATTATTTGCTCTTTAAGTAAATAATGATATTTCATGTATAGTTCAGATAATCTTTGTGGGAATTCAGGGTAAAATCAGGATAAAATTAGTAAATATGAATATTAAAACCTCAACACTAATACTCCATTGTATAAGCAATAGAATATATCTACCCATCCTTTTGATACTCAGTTTGCTTCTTTTTTTTTTTTAAAGATTTTATTTATTATTTATTTGAGAGAGAGAATAAGATAGAGAGAGCATGAGAGGGGGTTGGGTCAGAGGGAGAAGCAGACCCCCTGCTGAGCAGGGAGCCAGATGTGGGACTCGATCCCAGGACCCCAGGATCATGACCTGAGCTGAAGGCAGTCGCTTAACCAGCTGAGCCACCCAGGCGCCCTCTCAGTTTGCTTCTAATAAGCAACTATTAAGGAAGAAAGCTGCTATGAACATTCTGTATATGTACATACAGCTTAGGGATCATATGCCCTCATTTTTGGAGGGATATTATAATTAGGAGTGAAACTGCTGAGTTACAGGAAAGTTACATGTTAGCTTTTGAAGGTATTGCCAAATGCCTTTCCAAAGTGATTTTACCAAGATGCACTTCCACCAAATATGCCAAGTGTTCTACTTGCTCCATATCATTAGCAAAATTTATTCTACTTCTGATAGATTCTTGTTTGTCAATATTATAAAGATACTACTGAATTATTTCCTGCCTTTCACAATATTTGTTCAGAAGTTAGCCAATATCTTACTATTGTTTCTTTGGAGGAACCTGTTGTTACTTCTCTGGCTACTTTCAAGATTACAGCTTTATCTTTATTTTTCAACATTTTAATGTGTTCTTAGATGTTTGTTCTGGTTTCTTTAATTAACTTTAAAATTTATTCTCCTTTGAGGTTTTCTGGTCTTTTTAAATCTAAGATTTGAGGTCTAATTTTAATAGTTTTGGAAATTTCTAAGATATTAACTCATTAAATATTGCATTTGATTCAACCCATCTGTCTTCCCTTCTGAGATTTCAATTTCAGATCATAGTAAATTGTAAAAATGGCCTCATTTTTTTTTTCCCTCATCCATGTAGGCATATCCTTTTTCAAAGGGAATTTATTGCTCTTCCCATCAAGAGGTTGAGCCTACTTCTCTGTTCCTTAAATCTTGTCTTGGATAATTGAATGGTTTGAGACACTGGGCAATTGTGGTAGAAACAAATGCTTAAAAAGCAGTTGAGCATTAGAACTTGTCCTCTCTCACATTCTTAGAACCTTGAAACCATCACATGAATTAATCAGAGCTAACCTCCTTCAGAAGGAAAAGCCAGGAAGAGGAGGAGTGAGATGCCCTAGTCAACAATCAGTCATCCAAAACCCTACAGCCTGACAAATACCAGACATGAAAACTGTTCTAGATTATCTACCTACTTGCTGACCCTCCAGGTAACTCCAGATGCAGGCACTCTAGCCCAGGACAGATCAGTTAAGACTTTCCAGACCCAAGGAACAATTTAGTCAACCACAGAATTATGAAAAATTAACCTATAGAACTGTAAAGAAATAATAAATGGTCATTGTTTCAAGACACTGCATTTTTTTTAAAGATTTTATTTATTTGACAGAGAGAGAGATAGCGAGAGCAGGAACACAAGCGGGGGGGGTGGGAGAGGGAGAAGCAGGCTTCCCGTGGAACAGGGAACTCGATCCCAGGACCCTGGGATCATGACCTGAGCCGAAGGCAGACGCTTAACAACTGAGCCACCCAGGTGCCCTCAAGACACTGCATTTTCTTGTAATAAGTTACCTAGCAAAATCAAAATTTTCTCTGACTCATACATTTTTATACCCTATGTCTTCTTTTCCATTTTTTCTTTTCCATCTTGTAATTCACTTTATTTTTAAGATGTTTATTTATTTATTTGAGAGAGAGAGACAGAGACAGAGATAGTGACAGAGATAGCACGAGAGAAGGAGAAGCAGGTTCCCCACTGAGCAGGGAGCCCAACACGGGGCTCAATCCCAGGACCCTGGGATCATGACCTGACCCAAGGCAGATGCTTCACCAACTGAGCCACCCAGGCATCCCTCACTAATTGTTTTTGTATCAGTTGTTAAATCTGTCCAATGAGTTCTTAAATTCAGACACTTTAATTCTAGAATGTGTATTTGATTGATTTTTTTGTAGATTTGTTATGTTGAAATTCCCCATAGGTTTCACCCATCTTGTCCATCTTTTTCTATCTTTAACATGTTAATGATAATATTTTAGTTATTGCTGCTAATTCATTGCGGCACTATGTTAGGGTCTACTTTGTTTATTGTTTCTTTTAATTATTAGTTGCATTTTCTTGCATCTTGGCATGTGTATTATTTTTTTTAACTTTAAGCCAGACTTTATCATAAAAGCCTTACAAAAATCCAGATAATATTTTCCACCCATGAGGAAGCTCCCATTTCCTCTCCTAGTAAAACAGAATTAGAGGATGATCATCTCTGTCAAATCAGGAATTGGTCTGGTTTAGGACTGAGTTCCACTGTTAAAAATTTAGTAAAACATATATTTTAAAATTTTAATGAAAATGTAGAAAGCATTTTGTCCTTTAGCTTTCCACTTCATTTGCCTCCCAGCTTATGAAGGTCAAAAGGTAGCAAACATCATAAAGGGAGACCAATTGCATGTTTGACACAGGCTATTCCTCAGCCACCCCATCAGTGTGGCTCTGGCTGCTGGACTAGCCCCTACCCTGTCCACTACCCCAAATTCAAAACAGTTTTCTAAGGAAAATCAGTTTTTGTTAGGGACCCCCTTCATTTCCAACCCATATACCAGTTATGTGAGACCACCAAAAGTGATCATTGTTTTAATGGATATATAATGTTTTTGAGGAAGAAAATTTTTTTCCTGACTGCCAGGACTAAATACTCTATTAAACAGAAATTAATCAGTTTCCCCTATTGGCATATCCAGCACTTCCCTATTGGCATGTATACATTAGACTGATAAGTAGGTAGGTAGGTAGGAAGATACAGTGTTTTCTCTACTATATTTTAATTATCTCATTTTTCCTCTTCCTGTTCTTTAAATATATTTGATCTTAGAATTTCTCTGGTCTCCTCATTCTTTCTTTTCTGTTCCTATTGAATTGTCTATATGTTATTCCCCAGAGATCTTATATACTTGCCCATTTTCAGCAATCATCTTCACATATAACTCTTCAAAGTTTTTATTTCTAATTTAATCTCTTTCCTCAGTTCCACTCTGGCAAAATTTGTGTACTAAATGCCCCGCCTGACTGTTTTGCTGGCTTCTGAAATTTGTGCTACCAGAGAATACTATATACTTGTTAAAGAGTCACTGGATATATTTAGGTAAACTTTATGTTGCCTATTCTAAAATTTCCAAGAAGAATAAATTTAGAGGTAGCAATCTGGTTTTAAGTTCATTGAAGAGAACAGTAAACAAATTATCATAAAACTCAATGTTTTTATCAAGCACCTCATCCATTCACTGAAAAATATTTATTAGCATCTATTATCTTATAAATATTATTCTAAACAATGGTGATACATCAGTGAACAAAACAGACATAAATCCTTTTCTTGTGAAGTTTACATCGAACCTGGGGAGATAGACAATAAACAAGAGGCAGAATAAATAGCCAACAAATATGCAACAGAAAGATACTATATAATGTTACAACATGAAATGTGCTATAAGAAATAAATAAGGAGACTAAGGAGGGCGGGAAGAAAAATAGTGGTCAGAATGAGCCTCGGAAGTTGAAATTTGAGCAAAGACTTAGAGTAGATAAATGAGGAATATATCATAGGTTTCCACCACAAAAACAGAACCAGTAGAACATATATAGTCTCCTCAAGAGAGAGAGACAGAGACAATGAAAGAGAGACAAAGGGACAGGTGTGTATGTGTGTTTGATACTCTTTGTTCATGGATTTATATGTGTATATGTATCGGGGGTATATTTAAATTTACGTATACATTATTCACGTATGTGTATGTATAGTATATTTGATGTGTATGTGTGTGGGGGAGTGTATGATCTTCATTATTTATGGACTCCATATTTGCAAGTTTATCTACTCACTAACATTTATTTGTAACCTACAAATCAAAGCAAGCCAATAATCATGGTACTGTTGTGGTCATTCACGAACATGCACAGAGCAGCAAAAAATTTGAGTCACCCAACATACATGTTTCTAGTGGCAGGCAAACAAGGCAATACCATGCCTTCCTGTTTTAGCTCTTATACTGTAACAAGTCTACTTTTTGTGATGTACTCAGCATTTTTCCCCTTCGTTTTTGTTTATTTTTCAGTGATTTCACTGTTTAAAAGGCCCAGAAGCATAATATCAAGGTGCTATCTAGTTTCCCCTAGTATAGAAAGTCTGTGCTGCACTTTATTGAGAAAATATATGTGTTAGATAAGGTTTGTTCAAGTGTGAGTAATAGTGCTATTGGCTGTGAATTCAATATTAATGAACCAACTATATATTAAATAAAGTGCCTTTACACAAAAACACACATAAAATAAGGTTATATGTTCATCAGTTGTTGAAAATGTTGTGACTTGAACTTAACCTTGTACTTCTCCTAGGAGCAATGGTCCAATATTTGCTGATTCAGTGTTACTGGTGATTTTACAGAACATAGCTACTATATGGTGTGTGTGTGTGTGTGTGTGTGTGCGCGCTTATATATTTGGTTCTTATTATTCATGGCTGTGATGTTCATATATAGAGATAGACAGAGAGAGACAGAGAAAGAGAGAGAGAGACAGAGATTTATTGCAAGGAATTAGCTTATACACTCAGCCAAGAGCTGATGCTGCAGTCCACAGGCAGAATTTTTTCTTTAGGGAAACCCCAGTTCTGCTCTTAAAGTCTTTCAATTGATTGGATCAGGCACACTCAGATTATCAGGGATAATCACCTTTACTTAAAGTCTACTGACTTGAGACGTTAAATGCATCTACAAAAGACCATCACAGAAACACTTAGTGTTTGATTGAATAACTGGTTACTATAGCCTAGCCAAGTTGACACATAAAGCTGACCATCACAACAAGTAAATCTGGAGATATCTGATTAATATTTTATTTTATTTTTTTTAAAGATTTTATTTATTTATTTGACAGACAGAGACACAGTGAGAGAGGGAACACAAGCAGGGGGAGTGGGAGAGGGAGAAGCAGGCTCCCCGCTGAGCGGGGAGCCCGATGCGGGGCTCGATCCCAGGACCCCGGGATCATGACCTGAGCCAAAGGCAGACACTTAATGACTGAGCCACCCAGGCGCCCCTCTGATTAATATTTTAACAGGATTAATTTGAATGTGGTATTGACAGTCGATTGAAGGACAACAAGGGTAGAAACAAGGAATACATTTAGATAAGAGACTTTGATCAGGGTGGTAGCAGTAATGGTGATAAGAAATGATCAGATTCTGGATATATTTTGTACTTAGCATTAACAGGATCTGGATAAAAGTGAGTGAAAGAAAGTAGTCAAAAATGGCTCAATGAGTTTTCATATGAGTAACTACAAGAATGGAGTTGCCTTTAACTAAAATGGGGAAGGCTCTGGGTAAAGATGGTTCAGATTAGAGAATAAACCAGAGGTGCTGCTTTGAAATGTTTTATAGATAGCTAAAATGGAGACACTGAGAGGGCAGTTGGAAGAGTGAGTCTAGAATTAAGGATCCTTAATTTGGTGTAAATTCTGTAGTCTTCAATGTATATTTGGGGTTTTAATCCATGAAACTGGATTACATCACAAAGAGGAAATAGGCAAAAAGAGAAGCCACCCACAGACTAAACCCTGGAATATCTCAATGTTAAGAGTTTGAAGAGAATTACTATCATTATCATCATTATCATCATGAGAAAGAGTGGGCACTGACGTTGGAGAAAAAACAAGGATGAAGCCAGATGAAGAAAGTTTCTAGGAAGAGAGAATGATCAAGTGTTAAAATGCTGCTGATAGTGAACTTTGCACAAATAATTGCTTACTGGATTTTACAATGTGGATGTTACTGGTGACCTAGTGAAAAGAAAAAGACTAAACCCTGATTGGAATAGTTTTAAGAGATAATGGGAAGAGAGGAAATATATACAGGGAGTGAAAACAACCCCATTAGTTTCGCTGTAACCCAAAGATAATATATTTATTTGAAATCTAAAAAGAAGATCTGATTATTGGTTGAGGGATAAAGCTCTTTCCTAGCCAGACTCTAGTTGCCCTCACTGGACGCTGGCCTTTGAATATGTTCTGTATTTCAGCATGAATTCTTACTAACTATTCTCTCATAAATGTCCTTATTTAATGGTTTCCTTTTTCCTTCATCTAAATTTCCTATTATTTTAAATGTATACTTCTCTTAACTGAAATGTAAAATATACATTTTAAATGTATACTTCTCTTAACATTCTCTTAACAAAATATACTTCTCTTAACAGTCATATTTTCATCTCTATAGTACTTTTTGTTACTTTTATCTCTGATAGATTGAAAGCTACTTGAAGATAAGAAAATTTTCTCCCTCATCCTTGTATTCTTCCTAGTCCCCAAAATGATGCCTTGCACACAGTTTGCAAGATGAATGAGTAAACATGATAGTTACTATTTATTTAATGAATACTCATTCCTGAAATAAAAGGGGGTAAAAAATTGGCATAAACTTTAGAATGCATTTTAACTAAACTTTATAAGAATAACAACAAAACACTGAGTTTATGAAACCACCAGCCACTGTTTTTGAGATTTTCATTGTTCAATTAATTTGCTATATTTCACTTTCTATGAATACATTCAATTCAGTTTTTTTTTGGCCTTTTTGCATTTATACAGTCATATTTAACTCAGACTCCCATTCAATTTGTCATTACAAGAAGTGGCTTTATGGCATAATGAACAACCTCATTTCCTGCAATTTTTAAAATAAGTTAAAACTATTAAACTAAAATTCACTGGTATGATTCATTAATAACCATGCTTCTTTTAATATTTTATTACAGCATCCTTACAGATGGTATAAAATGAATGTCCAACAATTACAGTAATTCTTTTCTCACATTACATAAAATATATAAGTATATGAAAAAAAGCATGAAAGATCTGAAAACCTTAGACATGGCAATATAGATAATTTTGTTTGTTTAAAAAAAACCATAAAATTAGTACAGTGGAACATTGTCAAAATAAGTTTTAACATACATTATTATGTGAATCTTTTGGTTTCTAGCACAATGGCTAACTAACTATGGCTAGCTTAAGCTGAAAGGGGCATTGTTTAGAAGGAAACAGAGAAGCTAGAACTCAAACAGAAAGGAAATGTGACTTTTAACACATGTTAGCAAGCTTTCTCACTAGAATTCAGTCAAATATGACTCACCTCCAGCAATGTTCAAAATTTCAAATTCTGAGGAGGAAACATCTCATTAGCTTAGTTTGCATGAATTAACTATAGCCAAATTTGCTAAAGATAGCAAATTTTGACCACAAACACTTAGTTTTATGTGTCAGGAGGAGTGTCCAGAAAAGCATAAATCAATGATATCTAAGGAAGTCACTCTGAGATACATTTAAAGATGTCTTTTAGAGATTTTTTTGATTGCAAAAATGGACTTATTATATGTTGACTGTATTTCTCTATTGATATTTTTAATAGATTCTTTTAATTTATCCATTTTTTCCATTCATTCAATTATACACCAAACAACTTGCACCAACTTGACTAGACACTAAGGATAGAGGTCAGTGACAAAGTTTTATTTTCTAGGGGCTTTTAGTTGCATACAGTGTGTGAAAATAGGTACACAAATAGTTACAAAATAGTATGTGAAAATTTGTGCAAATTGCTGGACAAACACAGAAGAGGGAGTAAACATATTTGAGGGGTACTTTTCATTGTCGAAAAATATAAAATCTCTAATTTGTCCAATGCTGGACATTGAGTAGCCTCAAGATA
Source organism: Eumetopias jubatus (assembly GCF_037043125.1). NCBI lineage: Eukaryota > Metazoa > Chordata > Mammalia > Carnivora > Otariidae > Eumetopias > Eumetopias jubatus. The sequence continues at coordinate 40,428,815 of NW_028274810.1, read as the reverse complement.
CTAATCATTTTCAATCATTTTCAGAAATTTTCTAAAACTTGGAAGAGTGATCTGAAGTGAAAAGTTTGAAATCCCATTACCATTCCTTAAGCTTCTCAGTGTCTGAAAAAAAAAGTTTTTTGATGGCATTCTTCAGTTCTACAAAATGATAAATAGCAGAATATTACTGGAGTTTAAATATTTCTGAGAGAGCAATTCTTCACTCCCTGCTGTTTACAAGTAAAACACTGTCTACAAATAATACATTACATTAGCTGTCCTCTTTATCATAAAAGCCATGTTGAATACTTGTAACATTTATAAAAAGACACCAACTGATTGCAAGATGAGCATTACCCTTGAGCAAATTATGAACACATTTATTTCAGTCTTATGCATTTGAAACTAATTTTCTGGTAATATCAAAAGTGTTCATAGAATTAATTTCCTGTCAGTTCAGCAGTATTCAAGTGAATATTTTATGATTTTGCATTAGCTGTATTTGTCTAGAGTTGTGACATGATCGAGTCATTCTCTGAGGGAAACACATTAATAATTAAACTCTGTCCAATGTGGAGTGCTAAAGATGACAGCATAATTGTATATTTCCAGAGACCGTTTTGCAAGGCAGAGGAGAATTGCCCTGCCACCATTTAAATGTCAATTTAGAATTTCTTTCTAAACTAAAACAGAGCTTCAATGAAAAAGAGGAGGGGGGAGTTGATGTCAAATTTGGAAACTGTTCTCTTTACTTTCTCTTTATTTTAAAATGTGAGCTAAATGCAAATAGCCTCCTTCATTCTTTCCTTCTCTTGCTGAATAAACTGTCAGAAGTTCTTTCTTTTGGTAATATAACATCATCAATGGCCTTTGAACCAGGACTGTTTAAATGATAAATACTACTTGCATAGATTATCTCTGTAGGAAATAGTGCAGCTGACACGAGAAACTTTGATTGGTTTCAGCTCTTATATTCGAGTCTTTTTTAACTTAGATAACTTCAGCAATAATTTAAGATTTTAATCTACTTCCCAGTCAAATAGTTGTGGATGGATCACTATATGTATCCTTATTTATATTTCCTATTCTGATTCTTAAAATAAAGTTATTGGATTTTTAGAAGTGAGATTTTAAAAAATTTCCAAAGCATATATATTATACACATTAAAACTCACATTTGTGTTTCCTATCTAGACAAACCGTGGTTCAAAATTGTTATTGGAGAAAACTGAAAAATTGAATTCAACAGAAATCATGACTAGAGGCATGGAAATGTTCCCAGAAGAGTTTGAGTTGAAGTCTGCTGTTGAACAGGGAGCCTAGCAGCTAACCCCTCAATGAACTCGTTTATTTCACATAGACATTCCTTAGCAATAACAGATATTTTCTCATTATCTAGTATTGACTGATTACAAGTCTTTGAAAAATCCCACTTTCTGGAATTTTACCTAAAGAAATAATAGCAGGTGATTTAACCATAAAAATGCAGTTCCTGGCAGCATTGTTTATAAAGAGAAAAAAAAGAAAATTAATTTAGCTTAATGGATAAAATCAGAAAATTCATTAAATAAATTACGATGTATTTATATCATTAAATACTCTAATACAAATAAAAACCTTCGGTGACTAGAAAACTGTTTATTCAACTATTATTTATTTATTTATTCATTAATTCCACAAATATTCATTAAATGTTAATTAACTGCCAGACAGTGTTCTTGATATTGGAGGTACGACAGTGAAGAGAACAATATCTCTAGTTGCATGGAGCTAGCCTTCTAGAAGTCAAAGTCCTACAATAACCACAAGAGGGTATAAAGTACTGCCAAGTATTAAAAGCCATGAATAAGTAAATTGCAGAATGCATTGGAGGATAGGGTTATTCAGTTGGGTGTTCAATGATGACCTCCAAGAGTTGAAAATAATAGGTTAGACCCAAAGGTGTTTGGAGGTAGAGGATTCTAGGACGAATGATTACGAAATACAACATGTTAGGTGGAAGCTGGCTTAATGTCCTTGAGAAGCGGCAAGGGAGCCAATGTGAGCAGGTAAAGAAGAGACAGCAATCAAAAAAGAGTCATGGAGTAACCACTAGCTTTAAGTGATTCTGAATCAGATGGGAAGTCATGGGGAAGTTCTAGGCAGAGAGCTGGAATGACCTGACTTTTGAAAATAATTATTTCATGATATAGTAAGTGAAAAATAAGCAGTTAAGAAAGAAGTATGCCCAATGTATAATGTATACGGAGGTTTGTGTTGATTCTTATTCTGTAATGTCTATTTCCCTCTGTGAATTCTAAGCTCCAAGGGGGCAGAAACACAGGCTTATTTTCTCATTGCTATGTAACCAGCACTTAGCTTACTGCCTAGGTTATATTAGGCATGTAATAAAATTTGCTGGATGAATCAATGAATGAGTGAGTAAATGGACAAATGTTTTAAAATATTTTAAGAGGTTACATATAAGTAAAATCACTTATTTTCTTTTTATCATCTGGCTGTAATTCGCTGTCACATTACTGGGTTCTCTTGCCCTATTAGACTAGTCAGTGTTGGAGTTCTACAATCAAAGTTCCTGAGGAGTATCCAGGAAATGTACTTATTATTAATTCCTTCATAATATTAAAAAAAGAAAGAAAGTCTTTGAGGTCCACAGTGGAGTGTGTGGCACATGAGAAAAAAATATACATATTATATCATTTTCATATTGACAAAACAGGAATAAATAATAAAAATATATGTTTTTAAAGAGAGCCTAGGCAATTTAATATGCTCAAAATTCTAAATTCACTTTAGCAAAGAAATATTAGAAAACCATTTCCCCAAATTCACTTATTTAGAGATTGGACTGATACTTCTTTGCAGTAAACAGAAAAAGAGGTTTGCAAAAGAGGTAAACCAAGCAACAAAAAAAAAAAACAAGGGAAGCATCTATGTATTTCTTTTTAGACAAACCAGTTCCAACTACTGTAAAACCACAATTAACAAAACCTCAATCTCTCAGAATACGCAAGTGTTAAGAATTGCGATTGCTATTTTTATTTTGCATTTTCAGCATCAACTTCTAGAAGAAAGAGGCAAATGACAAAAATACCTCTGGGCAATTTTTGGAATTTATTCAGAAAAATATCTTCCAGACTATATTATGCTGTCAAAATACATTCTTACTTTTCTCCACTTTCTACATCTACATTTACACAACTGTGCAGTGATCACCAATATTTCAAAAAACCTTAAGTCCTAGAATTTATTACGATCATTGGGCAGGACTATCTTAGGAGGAAATGTGAAACACTGAATTATAGAGTTATCCTCTCAGTATTTGGAAATTAAACTACATTTTCCAAAAGATTCCACTGTTAGTATATATTCTATTTTGAAATCTCCTATTAAATGTTTTATGGTTTATGAGTTTCACTTTCACGATAAGAAATACTCAATAATCACAAAATGAACTGCCATACTTGGAGGACTAATCATCTGATGATTTAATAAAAAGATTTGTCCAAAAAGTAGCATTTATGGCAAGCATAACCTAACAGTCATCAGAAAATTCATATAGAAAACAATAACAATAGAATAACACTTAATATTTGATAATTCAGAAGACCCCTAGGAATTAGAAGTTTCATTTTGAAAATGTATTATGATAGAACCATATTTAAGGAGGCTCTAACAAATGCAAAAAGAGAACAGACCAAATGCATTTACTAGAATTTCTAATAGGCAACATTTTATTAACCTACTATCAGCTAGCTGGCATGTGTTTGACGTCATTGTAAAACTAGGACTTCCCTGAATAGAATAATATACTGTATATATCAATCCAAGTTCAAATTAATGAAGTTTTGCTATGTGTGACCTTTGTATTAGGCTTTGTCTGCTTAAGATCATAGCTCTGAAAGATTCTTTTCCGACAGTTATGGAAAAATATTCAATAGATTTCCTTGACTTTTTGAATCCCTCAGGAGCTTGTTTTCTTACCTTAAAATGATCTTTGTAGGTCATGAAAGTGTGTAATTTTCTACTGTAATACTAGTAGTGCATTATTAAAATGTCGTCACCTTTCTTTTAGGAATAGGCTAAGAATGCTCTGGGGCTACAGAACTACCGTAGCTCTAGCGAGCGTTCAAATGCTGGTCAATTTAGAAAACTACTATCAGGGCGCCTGGGTGGCTCAGATGGTTAAGCATGCCTTTGGCTCAGGTTATGATCCCAGGGTCTTGGGATCGAGTCCCACATCTGGCTCCCTGCTCCCTGGGAGCCTGCTTCTCCCTCTGCCTCTCTCTCTCTCTGTCTCTCATGAATAAATAAATAAAAAAGTTTAAAAAAAAAAAAACTACTACCCGTATCTTTCTCAATCTTTTTTATTTCCTATGGTTTACTTGAATATCCTTCATTTCAGGGACATTCTGGAGACTTTCTTTGTACTCCCACCACATTTGGGCAAATAACTCAGATAATTATATACATACGTATATACATACATACATATATTTTTAATTAAGAAAAAGAACATGCCAACATGGCTGGAAAAATCAGAAAAACATTGTTAAAAATTCAATATATTTCTCTATTCCCTGTGCCCAAACCCCAGGTGAACTCCCCAGAGCTAAACAATGTTACTGGTCTCTTATATAGCTTTACAGAAATTTTCCTATGCGTACATATCCGTATACATATCTGTATACATTTATGAATCTCCTTTATGTACATTAACAGGACTGTTACATGTACTGTTTTGTGCCTTCTTTTTTTCACCTACCAAATACAGCTTGGTTATCTTTTCACATCAGTGCATATCAACTAACCTTATTATTTTTCAAATAATGCCACACTATGCCACTGTATGGCTATCCTGTATTTAACCATTCATTTGCAGATGGGATCTTAGAATATTTCTAATCATTGTGATTGAAAACATTATTGTAATAAATATTATCTAAAAAATGTTGTGTACATGTGTGACATTAAGTCTTCCCATCCAAGAATAAAAGGTTTTTCCATTTATTCAAGTTTGCCTCCCCTCCCTCTACAGTGTTTCTCAGGAGAGAGTTGAAGTGTTCTTCATGGAGGTCTCCATATATGGTGTGCTCTGTGCCCAGTCTATCTAAAAGATGATCTCTATTACATATATGAGCTCTGAAGTCTGATCACTTTGGTTTGTATCCAGCTTTACCAGTTCCTGGGTCATCCATCTTGGAAAGATTATTTGACATCTGTGTGCCATGTCTTCATTATTTGTATAATAGGGATAATCATAGTACCTACTTCGTGTGCTTGTATATATGTAAAGGAATGCCAGGCACAATAATAAGCATTTAGTAAAATTAGTTATCAGTATTATAACCATTCCAAATGTTATCACTTTATGTGTGCTTACACAATGGTAAAGAATTCCTATCCACTTGTACTTCATTTAGAGGTCTTAATATACATATAAATGTATAAAATAATATAAATATATTAAAATTTTAAAAATTTATTTTCAGCAACTATTGAAATAAACTTGTTTTATTTCCCTTCTTAGGGATATGTTTTTCTGCAGGTATTTTTTTCTTTCTTGTTTCTTTATTGTTTAAACTACCTTTCTCGGGGCTCCTGGGTGGCTCAGTCAAGTAAATGTCTGCCTTCAGCTCAGGTCATGATCTCAGGGTCCTGGGATTAAGCCCCCCATCAGGCTCCCTGCTCAGTGGGGAGCCTGCTTCTCCCTCTGCCTCTGCCTGCCACTCCCCCTGCTTTTGCTTGTGTTTTCTCTCTCTGTCAAACGAATAAATAAAATCTTTAAAAAATAAAAAATAAATAACCTACCTTTCTCAGGTGTTCATATTAATGTCATATTTGTGTGTGTGTGTGTGTGTGTGTAACTAAAAAGGAGTAGGTGTTTTCCTTATCTGTGCTGTAGAAAACATTGAAAAGCTTTAGGAGGGCGCCTGGGTGGCTCAGTCAGTTAAGCGACTGCCTTCGGCTCAGGTCATGATCCTGGAGTCCCGGGATCGAGTCCCGCATCAGGCTCCCCGCTCAGTGGGGAGTCTGCTTCTCCCTCTGACCCTCTTCCCTCTCATGCTCTCTGTCTCTCATTCTCTCTCTCTCAAATAAATAAATAAAATCTTTAAAAAAATAATATCTGAAAAGCTTTAGGAAAACCTGTTTATGAGCATTTAACATTCCCTCTGGATTGTTTTGGGAATATTTTGTGGCTGGCATCTCTGATAATTTTTGCATTTTTTTTTTTTTTTCATATTACCTGGGTCAGTGTAAGTGTTCTAGTGCTTTGGTGAACAATTTTGGTAATGTATATTTTCTTACACAAATATCCATTTCTTACAGTTTATGAAGTGAGTTTCATTTATTTAGGGTTTAAATCATTATTCTTTTACCTTTCATTTTCTCCACCTCTTTAGTAATTTTCTATATTTATGTTTCTTGTCTGCTTGTTTAAGAACATTTTCTCAACAGATTTGCTGAGTTCTCTGCAATTAGTGATTTCCTCTTTGGGGAAAGTAGAGATGTGCATGGCTGTCAGTGAACTCTCTGCCCATCCCCCTCACTAGAAAATATTTCTGTCTAATTTACAATGTTGTGACTCATCTGTGACCCGCCAAGGACACTTCTGATCTAGACAAGGGATTAGGCTGGCCCCCTTTATGTCTCTAATTCCAGAAAACAGCACCGGTTTCAGATTTGTAGACGTCTGTATCTGCTACAAGAAACTGCTCTTGGTTTTGTCTAACTTTTACAGTATTTGACAGCTTTTTCTTATAGGTCGAGGTTTAGGGTTTGACTAGCTCCTGCTCCCCTTGGTGATGCTGATTTTTTTCTTTTCTTTTTGTTAATTTTCATATCAATATTTTTATTTGGCTATAAAGAAGAAATATCAAACACCTTTCTTGCATCATCTCCAACTGTAAGTATTGCTTATTTTTTACTTATCAAACTTAATTACATTGGTTGATCCATTTCTTTAGAGAAGTTTTCTAAATGTCCTGGGAAAAGTATTCTTTAAATTCTTATATTTTCCCATACCTCTCTTTTTATCTCTCATTCTTTATAAATTTGTGTTTGCTTATATTTCCCCAAAAGTTTTTAAACTGAGAGAACAGGAACAATGTTAATCTTCACCATTATGTCGCTAAAATAGTACCTAGTATAGAGTAGGCTCTCAACAAATATTTAGTAAATGAATACTTTCTCCCATGGTTGTTTGTTGTTTCTGTTGTTATTTAGCAAATTATTTTTAGTATATGGACAACACTTGATTTCACTCTTTGATAATGAAACATTTTCAGTTATTGGTCAATGAATGTCTTTAGGTATTAGAGCACAGTCTATTTCAAGTATAAAAGAATGGTGTAAGATTTGGGATGACCAGGGCACCATCTCATCCTCTCTTATACCAGCTATACTGGCCACTATCCCCAAACACCATCATGAGTCACGTGACTACTACAGTTATTTTTCCTCCGAATCACCAACACTTTCTTCCTCAATAATCATGTGCCCACACACACACACACATCCCTGATATCTAATGAATAAGTCCTTTTATAGTTACCAATATCAGATAAGATAATATTTTGGTTGTTGGAAGCTGGCTGACCAGTTTTTCAATATTACATTGCCTCTAACTAGCTTGATGACCTTAGGCAATTTACTTAACTTCTCTAAATCTCAGTTCTCCATTTGCAATACAATAGTTTTACCTACTTCTTGAAATTGTGTGTAAAATGCTAAATGCAATGCTCAGCAGATTATAAATACAAAATAAGTGTTTTTTTATCAGCACATTGTATATTTAAAGAATAGCACACTGAAGTTGAAAAGGCATTAGATCACAGCTAAGCATTTCCGGTTTGGGAGAAAAGGTGATTTGATCAGAAAAGTGAAGGAACCTGCACACCTCCTTCTTGATTTTGCCATAGGGCTGACCCTGTTAGAACAAAGTAAGTAGGACAAAAGTAATGGCCTTCAGCAATCCTGAATTCCCGTTCTCTTCTCACACTTCTAAAGTTCTAGTGTTTTTTAAACAATCATAATCTTAACCTTCCTTAATATTGCATCAGAATCATTTGCTATGCTATGATTTTTTAATGCAAGCTTCAAAATGTGCAGAAGAGAAATATATGGCTATAGAAGGTTAAATTGTAAGAAAAGATGTTGCAGGACATCAAAATAGTGTCTGCAGTGGCCAGGCAAATTCCTCTGCCACAGGCTTCTCAGACCTACCCCTCAGGCTGGTTTCAACTTTACTCCTACGAATTTCATATGTTTTCATTCAAACAATTATCACTGAATCCCTCAGAGGTTGGTTAACTAGATTTTGTATCTTCCTTCTTCCATCCATATCTGAAACCCTATAGGTCAGATTTAGGTGGTCTTCCTATCAGAACAAGGGAGAACAGGACAGGTAGAATTTGAATTGGCCCAAATCATTATTTTATCTCTGTAGATTAAAAAAAAAAAAGTAGAAGCAGAGATTAACTTTATAGCTTAAATCAATGTCTAGATTTTTTTTTTTTTTTAAGTGGGCGTCACACCCAGCACCAGGCTTGAACTCACCACTTTGAGATCGAGACCTGAGTCGAGATCAAAAGTCAGATGCTGGGTGTTGTACACAGACAATGAATCATGGAACACTACATCAAAAACTAATTATGTAATGTATGGCGATTAACATATTAAAATTAAAAAAAAAGTCAGATGTTTAACTGACTGAGTCACCCAGGCGCCCCAGTGACTAGAAATTTATTTATCCATTCATTTCCCCACTGCCCAGATAATCACATGTCAGTGTTTTGGCAGTTTGTTATGGCACTGAAAGCACAGACTCTAAACCCTGTAGAACTCAGAGTTTTTAAAATGTCTTTTTTTATTAGATACAAATACACAGAAAACTTATAATGTCAGAGTCTTAGCAAGGGATTGACTGCTATGTTGCTCATTTTGTAAGTATCTAACAAGCACACACTGAGAGTAGAAAGATTTAACAATATGATAGTTGGTCTACTAAGCAGGAATAGAGATCAAGAGTCTAGTATTGGAGAGAGGAGAGAATTGAGAAGGAAGAGAGAAAAGAAACAGACACAGAGAGAAAGGCCTTCACTCCTTCCAACAAATGACAAGAGAGTGAAGCTGGAAGATTATACTGTCCAGGTGGTAGAATAGCTGAAGGGTATTCAGAACATGAGTGTCCAACATCCACTTCTAAGCTTCTTATACGATTCCCATCAAAAATCTCTTCATGCTTCAAAACTCAGCAGAGTATTATATCACATGCCTAGTGAATGTCCTTGGGAGAGTCAGGGAGGTAGGCAGAGAACACAAATATATGGATCTAATCTTTCTCTGCATCTGTGATGAACAAAAAGAGATAGTAATAACTGAAGATGAGATGCTCGTGAAATCTAGATTTCACTGGAGCAAAACCTTGAAGTAAGAAATAGGAATTAGATAAATAAGTGGGGATGGAAATCATTGGATATCCCACAGAATATTGGCAAGGGGGATTGTTTAAAACTTCTGTAATAGGGTAGGGCACCACACATCTGGTATATAACACAGTCAGTGTTTCTTTTCTTTAAAATAAGAATTTAACTATATAGCTAGACAGTTAAAAAAAAATACTATTAACAAAAAGAGAACAACTCCCCCTCCATTTGCTTTTCCTCTCACCTAATCTCATTTCATTCCCATATATCTATTATGTCAGAATCAATATTTAGAGCAATTCCAGTTGCAAAGGATATTATAAGTACATGAAAACATAATATAAATCTCTAGAAGGATATTGTTAATAATTTGTGAAAGGAACACACTAAAGTAGATTTAGGAAATGAAGGTATGGAGAAAGAGGTTGGCTATAATTTTTGATGTACAGATATTTATTAAAGGCCTTCTCTGCTCCCAACATAATAATCTGTCTAAATGACTTATTTTCTCCTATAGCTCTGCTTGTCCAATGAATAAATGTGAAAAGGTACACATTAGAAACAAAAACATGACATCTAATCAGACACTATAAATTTGGAGAAAACACAAAGGCATGATAATAGTAGTAGTAACTACTAATAATTATTCTATGCCACATTTTATTTATCCTTTCCCTTTGGGTGGGTATATTTATTTGTTTCCAAATATAACTCCAAAGGAGTTATAAATAATGTTCCTGTAAGCACTGTTGTACATATCTTCTGGAAAACATACATACCGATAGCCTTTGGAAATATACCTAAGAGCGTGTTGTTGGGTCATAGGGTAGGCATATATTTAACTTCAGAAAATATCAAACAGTTTCCCAAATCAATTTACCATCTCATCAATAGTGTATGAGAGTTCCAGTTACTCTACTTCCTCTTCAATAGATGGTATGGACAGTCTTTTTAAAATTTTGTCTCTTCTGATGAGTATGTAATGGTGCATCATTATGGTTTTATACCACATTTCCTTTGTTGAGTAATGATGTCAGGCCCTTTTCATGTGAGTTTAGGCTATTTGAATATTCTGAGAATTGCCTGCTCCAGTATTCTGCCAATTTTGTAACTGGGTCATCCATCTCTTTCTTATTGATTATAAGAGTTATTTATATATTGTGAGCTGTTTTTCGGTTGTATGTATTGTGAAACTCTTCTTTCAGACTGTGACTTGTTTATTCATTTTTTTAATGATGTATATTTGGTAAACAGATCTTAATTTTAATGAAATCCAAGTTAATTATTTTAAATAATCAATATGTTCTTCTGTCCTTTTAAAGATATACTTTCCTACTCTAAAGTCACAATGACATCTCCTTTTTCTTCTAGAAAGTTTTTGGTTTCTTTTTTCATATTTATTATGAGATTATTAATATTTCTCATATTTCTTTTTCTCACATGCAAGTGAATAGACATTGTGGTTTATTCATACAATGGGATATTATACAGTAATAAAAAATAACATATATACAACATGGATGAATCTCATAGACTTCATGTTGAGCAAAGCAGCTCAGAAGAGTGTAAACTGGGGCACCTGGGTGGCTCAGATGGTTCAGCGTCTGCCTTCAGCTCAGGTCATGATCCAGGGTCCTGGGATCAGGTCCCTCATCGGGTTCCCTGCTCAGAGGGGATCCTGCTTCTCCCTCTACCTCTCTCTCTCTCTCTCTCTCTGTCTCTCATGAATAAATAAATAAAATCTTAAAAAAAAAAAGAAGAGTGTAAACTGTGTGGTTTCATTTGCATAAAAGTCAAGAATGGGCAAAACTAACCTATGATTTAAAAAGTCAAGGGGGACCTGACTGGCTCAGTCAGTAGAGCATCCAACACTAGATCTTGGGGTTGTAGGTTTGAGCCCCACTTTGGGTGTAGAGATTACTTAAAAAATAAATAAATTTAAACTAACTAAGAAGTCAAAATAGTGCTATTGAATAGGAAGAGACATAAAGGACCTTCTGGAATGACAGAAATGTTCTATGTTTTTATCTGGAACTAGGTACACTTAGGTAAATATTTGTCAAGCTGGGCACTTAAGATTTACACACTTTATATATAAATTATGCCTCAAAAATTGAGTGCGTCAATTTAAAAATTCAGGTGCTTTCTTAGATCATCTGATTTACTTCTTAGAATCTTCTTTCAAGTTAAACATTTTTATGTTCATTTTTTTTCACTTTAGCCTTAAGGATATTAAGAGGTTTGCCTAATACTATAACACAATAAACATCATAGCCATCACCCTAAAGAACTCTGACTATAAAGTTCCACTTTTTAAAACATTTTATAAAAGATCACAGGAAGAAATTGAAGCTTTTCTATTTGCAAGCATATCTCAAGTGTAGCTTTTGATAGTTCATAGCTGATTCTTTCTTGCATGAATTATTTACATCTTCAATACCATTCATTTAACTTGTTTTGTCATTAGAAACATCATTTTAATTAATAACTACTTTCAAAGCTGAACATTTATTTGAGAAGTATTCACGTTTCAATGTTGTGACATATTAGCAAGACCCCTTCACAAGCATAAAGAAACTTGGCAAAAGACTGTATCATTGGAATGTCTTCACACTAAATGTTCTTCAATTAAAAATAAAATTGGAAGGTTGCAGATGCCTGGGTGGCTCAGTTAGTTAATTGTCTGACTCTTGGTTTCGGCTCAGGTCATGATCCCAGGGTTGTGGGACTGAGCCTCGCATCAGGCTTTGCACTCGGTGCACAGTCGGCTGAGATTCTCTCTCCTTCGCCCTCTGCACCCCCATCCCCTCTTTCTCTCTGTCTCTCTCACAAATAAATAAATATCTTAAAAAAATAAAATAAAATTGCAAGGCTAGAGATATGGTGTATTAGATTGCAAAGGCTGCTGTAACAAAGTACCACAAACTGGGTGGCTTTATGCAATAGAAATTTATCTCACAGTAATGGTGGCTTAAATTCCAAAAACAAGGTGTTGGCAGGCTTGGTTATTTCTGAAGACTGTGAGTGAAACCTTTGTTTTAAGCTTCTTTCCTTGGCTTGTAGATGGCCATTTTTATGATCACATTGTGCTCGCCCTGTATATGTACCTATGTCCAAACTTCAAATATATATATTTGAGTTAGGGAACTACCCAGTACTCCAGTATGGCCATATTTTAAAGTAACAAATTCCATCTGCAACAATCCTGTTTCCAAAGACATCACACCCCAAAGGTCTTGGGTATTAGGACTTCAACATATGAGTTTTGGGAGGGGCATAATTCAACCTATAACACATGACCATAGTAATATAAAATCCAGTTCAGAAAAACTATGCAGTTGAGAGAGATTTTATATTAATGTAACATTAACCTTAATTCACTTAATTCACTTAATTTTCATGAAAAATAAATTGCTTAGAATATCTTTTAAAACTTCTCCAAAGATGCATTTTAAAATAGGTAAAAGCATAATCATCAGACTTCTAATTATGAATCATTATCTATAGAGTTTAAATGTTCTTGTCTTGCATTTTACAAATAGCTACACTGAATTGACCTTTGATTAAAATGATATATGGAAAAAATTAAAAATGCAAATAACTCACATATGAAATTAAGTAGAGATATTTGATTTACCCAGTCAACTAAAGAGTTCTTATATCTCTAATGATTTAATCCCATGAATAAACACCTAATAATATTCTAAATTTGATTTTGGCATAGGAGTTTACAAAACTCATACTCCCTTTATATCCCATCTCTTCCTCTATTTGTTTGCAATGAAAATTCTTACTCAATACTTTTAGTGTTTACTTTAAATTATATTTCAAAGAGTTGAAACTTATTCATAGTCATAGACATACCATAGTGTTTTATATAGTGAAAATCACTTCCTTCAGCAGAATAAATTTCCCACTTTATTTCCTCATTATTTATATATTCAAGAACAAAAACTCTACAATGTAGCACTATAGCACTCATGTTATCATTCATTTGTACAAAGTTATAAATGCATGACTAGAGATAATTCAATTCAGTGATGAATGTAAACAGAAAGGCTGTATTTGACCAAGTCAGTGTTAAAACAAATACATTTTGGAGGTTTTTTTTTTTTCATCTATGATCATGCAAAATATAACCACCTGTTATTTTCTCAAGTTATTCTCATCTCATATTCATGTGTGTCAAACAACTAAGATGCATCCACAGTTCTCATTTTCAACATTAACCAAAATTCCATATTTTCTTATTGTAAAAATGTGCATTATCTGCCAGAATTTCCTTTAGGAATATTTTCAATCTTCTGTATGCACTGGCCCCTCATTTTCTTTTCATGTGAGAAACATATCAAGTATTTTACTTACTTCTATTATCATGGAGCAAAAGGGATTGACAGAATAAAACTATATGATGGCCAAATATAAATATAAGCTAGTAACAAATGGCTGAATTGATATAAAGAAGTAAAAGTCCTAGAATAGGCTGTCTACTCTGATTGACCCAACTGCCCTTCTTTATAGTACACCCCACCCCCTCAACACATTCTCTCCTTTTGGTTGCTTAGGAGATTGTCCCCAGTGTTATCAGCCTTAGGATTTTGTGGAAAACCATTTGCTAATGGGCTGAACTGTTACTCCCCAAAATTCATTTGTTGAACTCGTAAACCTCAGTATCTTACAATGTGACTGTATTGAGAGATAGGATATTTAGAAAGATAACTAATGTAAAATGAAGTCATGTGTGGAGCCCTACTCCAATATGACTAATGTTCTTATAAGAAGAGACAGGACACAGACAACACAGTGACAGAGGGACAACTATGTAGGGACAGAGAGAACAAGCCAAGGGGAAAGGCTTTGGAAGAAACCAGAACTGCTGAAACCTTGACCTTGGACTTCTAGCCTCCAGAACTGTGAGAACATAAATTTCTGTTATTTAAGTCACATAGCCTGTGGTATTTTGTTAGAAAACTAATATACCAATTATTATTATTATTATTATTATTATTATTATTATTATTATTAACAGAAGCAGCTCTTGGATCCCTGTTAATTTGCATTGATGGCAAAAACATTAGTAAAACCATCCTTTGTTTTTCAGAAAGCACATGCTTACTGTTAAATTAATTGAACCTTAACAGTGTTGTCCCTTACCATTCTCCATGCAATAACTGGATTTATGTAGCACTTTCTTTTCTGCAGACTTTAGTTCCTTCAAAGGAACTCAGCATTTTACTGACAGAAAAATAGAGTGGATGGATGATTTCCCCTGTCACAGATCATGTGGCACATGCATATATATGATGAAGGCAAAAAAATTTAATCCTCTTCAGAATTGTTCATTAATGACACTAGCTTTCATTTATTCCATGGAAACTGATGTTTATAGAGATTACATAATTCACCAGAGCCAGATAGTTAGTAAGAATGCTAAACTTAGGTCTACAGATTCCAAAGCCAGTTTTCACTATGATGCTCTACTTCACACTGACTAACACTCATACATGGCCATTTGTGTTTTTAGGTCATTACTACCTCCAAAGCAGGAGCCAGGATAATTCCCACTTTATAAGTCCTCAGAAGAATTCCTCAGTAAATATTTGTTGTTTCTTTTGGGGCTCTCTGTATGTTGTTCTATTTCCTTGCTTCTCAGTTCTAAACATCTAACAAAGATACCAACACACGGTAAAACTATAGTAAAACAAATGTCTGAAAACAGTCTACATCAAGCCTTCCTTATAAAGGATCAGGAAGAGCAACATAACTAACAGAGAACCAAAATGTTGAAAGAATTCCAATTCACATCAAACAAACAGAGACTGGCACATGAAAAAGTAAGAGCAAAATATTTTCCTTTTTTACTTTAGGAGCATTGTTAATATCAAAAGAAATCGTTAATCTCGGATGAACATTATTCATTTGAGGCCATTAAAGGTCAATGCTAGAGCAGTTTAAATTGCACACAACATTCAGAATTGAGAGAAACAAAAGTACCTGGGTTAAGTGAGGCTTTTTCTAATTAGTGACTATAAAGTTCCTTAGAACACACGGCACTATACAAAGACCATACAAAAATTAAAACATCTGGTTTGTAAGAGTTCACCCTCCAAAATGTAGAACTATTTTATAGATCTGATCGCTTCCTCCCTTAATAATATGTCTGGATTGGAATGCTGCTTTATTTATTGGTTCTGTACTACTTAATGGTATTTTGGTTAAGCTAGTATTTTATAAAAATGGTACAATATTTATGCAAGCATTCAATCTATGTTTAAATCTATGAAATAAAAAAGACGTCTTGTAAATCCTTGATTTGATTTATGGGGTACTTCACCAAGTAAAACTCTTGTTGTAAATAGGGGTGATGGTGGGGATAACTTGGGTGGGTGGCAACAATGGAATGAGAATGTCATTCCTGATTTTTGTTTTTCTACTCATCTAATTTAGTGTAGGCTTTCACACACAGCTGGACTCCCCACTCTATAAAATAAAGTGGAGGGGAGTAAATAAAGTTGTCTAGCTGCAAACTAGACAAAGAGGGAGACTAATTTCCCATGACTCACAATGAGAACAGCTTTTCATAATAGCAACATAGAAACAACTACTAACAATTAAATAGGATTTTATAATTTAACAAATCTCTTCAAAATATTACTAATTTCATTTACACAAATATATTACAGTATACGTATAATATTCTTACATTGCAAATACAAAAGTATGATTTACCAAAATTACGTTACTTAAACAAGATTACCTGAGTTATAGAAGTTTTCTCTGGTGGCAGAGCCTGGGAAGGTATTGACTTCACTATGCTGGTCAAACCCACTAGTCATGGGTAGGATGAAGTCTATATCAAACCTACTTTTTCTGGTTAGTTACTGACACCTGTTCAACAGCTAAGAGCAGACCCTTTCTTCATTACAAAACTGGATGAAGTAGAAATAAGAGAGAAAACCAAAACATTTTTCAAATGTAAACAGAAAACTACATTTTTAACTTCATTTCCTATCATATAACTTGTTTTTCCCTAGACTTAAACTGTGTCATGGTTAGAGTAAAAATATAAAGAAAAATACAACCTAATATCATGAAAAAAATCTAATTCTTAAAAATAAAAAAATTTCTCAAGAACAAATTAACAAAGAAATTATTCTGTCATATTTTGTATAACTAAAATGGTAAAAGTAAGTGGAATTTGATCATGGGACAAATGTAGACTTCTAGGAATGACAGAATTTGTCCTTTTTACTTTAGCAGTTTTCTTAGTTATACTGAGTTATTAAATAACTGGTTACCCAAATTCTCCTTGTCTTTATGTTACATGCAGAATGCTTATAAGCATATCACAGGTAACACAGATTATCAACTTTAATGACCTCCCAATTGTCACCACCATGATTCTTAATATGACTGTGGTGAGCCTGCACTGACTTTGCTAGACATTTTTATAGACTCAAACTTTGTGATGATACTATGCTCTGAAATAAAAACAACATATTTCCATTTTAAATGCTTAACTTCAACCAATTGTTTATGCACTAAAAAATGGAACGCTATTTCAATGAGAAGTTGGCTTCTTTGGAAATTCTCAACATTTGTATGCCATATGCTTTCAAATAATAAAATATTCAATATTTAATAAAATAATCCCAAACTGAAACCCATCCACTGCAGCTGGAGTTGTTTCCTTATTTAGAATGGTTTACTAAAATTTTAGTTGAGGGGAAGATAATTCAGGAAGAAGCCAAGCTTCTCCCAGTAAGGCCACTTTTCTCATGCATGTTGAAGGTAATTTTATAGCACTCTATTAATGGAAAGATCTAAGCAAGTTTAAAAGGCCTCTCCAGGTCCCTCCCACAGCCCAGCATGCACTGAAGTACTTTAAAGGAACTGTTTGCATTGGAATTCTCCCATGCATTAGCACTTAAATCTTTAAAATATCTTTGAAGCCCATCTGCTACAGAGCTTCAGTTTTAATAAAAATGGAAAGGGGCAGTCAAAACTGTCTCTGATACACTAGTTGTTTTGTTTATTTTTTCCTACAATTTTACTTTGTTGTACCTCACAGGAGATCTTTAGATCAGTATTATTTTCACTCATTAGATATGAATTCATTATAACCAATCTGTAATAATACAAATCATAGAAAAAGGAAATATACCATAAATAGGCCCTTTTCCATCTTTACAGTTTATTCTATAATATAGAACATATTAATTTATTGCTCATTCACAAATTGATAGAAAAATCTTTGCATATGGTGTCCAACAACATTTTTATACTCTCATGTACCAAGTACATTGTATTTTTGAAAGAGACTTTTAATAATGCAAAACATGAAAAAGAAGGGGCGCCTGGGTGTCTCAGTTGGTTAAGTGTCTGCCTTCAGCTCAGGTCATGATCCCGGGGTCCTGGGATCGAGTCCCGCAATGGGCTCCCTGCTCAGTGGAGTCTCTGCTTCTCCCTCTCCCTCTGCTCCCTCCTACCGCTCGTGCTCTCTCTCTTACTCCTCTCTCTCTCAAATAAATAAAATCTTTAAAAAAATGAAAAAGATTAAACATTAGTGAATCATTTGTCCATATAAATTTCTAGATATAAAGATTTTTATAATAATAATACTATTAATAATGAAATTATTATTAGTTTCCTTAGTTTTATTATAGTCAGGGACTATATATATCCTTTTCCACAGAATTTAGAAACTGCTTAAATTAGATAAAGCCTTGATAACATTTATATTTAATCCAAATTATGTCTTTTTTAAAAATAAATTTAATGCATAATGCTGGGTAAGTTTAAGGTATAACCCTATTGCTTTATACATTTATATATTGTAATATGACTGCCCAGGTAGTGATATTTATCACATTACAAAATAATAGTAGAATATCATTGTCTGTATTTATTATGCTGTGCATTAGGTCTCTATGCCTTACTTACTACTTGTTACAAGTTTGTACCCTTACACATCCTGAGTCTTATCATCCCCCACCCAATCCCCTAATAAGCACTATTTTACTCTTTGTTTTTTATAGGTTCAACTGTTTTAGCCTCCACATATAAGTGAGATAACATTTTTAAATTTAGTCACTGCAAGAGTCCAACAAAAATTTGTTTCCTTGGTTCTCTTCTCTCACTTGGGGTGTTTTTGCTTCCCAAACAAGAAAAAGAGAATGGCTTCTTACTTTGGGGGGAGTATATGCATTGGATAATGTATGTTCTTTGAAGTTAAACCATTCACCCTATTATCTTATGAGGCTTGGCTAAGTTACTACCTTCTCTGAGGCTTAGTTGCAACCTTAGCAGAATAAGAATAAAAAGGGATTCAGGCCATCAGATTACTGGGAGCTTTAAATATTTTAATACATGTAGAGAGCTTGGCACATAAATAATCCTCAATCCGTGTTCTCTGTAATACTATTATGGTGATTTATTTTCCATTTTCCCCCTACGGTTGGCTCCAACTACTCCAGTACATTTACTTAAAGATTAGAAAGAGTGGCATCACAGAACCAGTCCATGGGGCATGTGCAAACTTCTTAAAGAGTCACAAACTTCCTTGACTTCAGGCTTCTGAAGGTGCTTTACTTTCCCTTCCCTTTCTTCAGCATCAAGAAATGCAATAAGTAGGAAAAGCACAGGGCTTCTCTTCATAAACAGGGAGATGATTTCAAAACCTGCTTTGTGGAGACTATGTAGATTGGGAAGTAATTTCAATTCATATACTAAAAATGGAAACAGTTATATATAGTCCTAAAATTTATTGTAAGGAATAAATAAAATAGTATGTAATTCAGTAAACATCCAACAAATAATCATATATATATATATGTATATATATATATGTATATAAGCTGGTTCAAAGAATTTTACTTCCAGAAAGGTTAAAGGAGCATGTGGTGGACAAACAAGCCAACAGAAGCAACTAAAAACAAGCCAGACAGAATGCAGAAAGCATTGTTGCTGAAAACAATAAGGATTACACAGCCGAGATCCTAAGGAGAGGAGAACTGAAAGAATTGAGCTGAGTTTCTGTAGCTGCATTTTTCTCTGGGGAATTGCCAAATCTGAGTGCAGGAAATAAATCTGAGAATATGTATTTTGCTTGGGCAAATGGCCACTGCTGGGAGACAGAAAAAACAGCAGTTTATGATGATCTTTGGCGGCTGAATGTACAAAATAGGCCAAGTTGCCAGCAGAATGGTGGGCAGAAAACTGGGCTTGACACACAGGCAGACTTTTTCCAAGACATTTGTCAAAGTCTAAAACTGGAGAGACAAAAGGCCAAGCAGCTAATCAGAAAAAACACTTTCCCTTCTAAAGAAATTCAGATTTGAATTTAGGAACAGCCAGGTAAGAAACTCCAGCAAACACAAAAGGTTCTCAGTTGAAAGCTCAGAATGACTGTGACCTGGGAGTGCATGTTAACTGAGGATAGGTGGAGTCTGGGCAAAACCCAAATCACAACCTAGTCTCGCCTCAGCTTTGTCTTTGAATGGATTCAGGTGATCAGCCTCATTCTACCTAACAACAGAAAGAACAGAAACTCACTAGAGAACAATTAGATCATCTCAATCCTCGGTAGTTTTTATATACAATATTCAATATTTAATTTAAAAAATTACTAGAAGAGCAAAGACACAGAGCCATAGAAATATGGTGTGTGTGTGTGTGTGTGTGTGTGTGTGTGTGTGTGTGTGAGAGAGAGAGAGAGAGAGACAGAGAGAGAGAGAGAAGAAAGTAGGGGAAAATAAAGAAATTTAACATGAGAAAAGCAACTAGAAAAAATGGGAATTCTAGACTAAGAAGTACAATAAAATAAGAACTCAAAAAAAAGGTTTAACAGCATACTGGCAGAGCAGAACACAAGATCAGTAAACTGGAAGATATATCAATAGAGAATATACAAACTGAAGTTAAAAGGATAAAAATTAATTTTAAAAGAGAGTAAGTTTAAAATAGTAAAAGTGTAAGTGACAAGTGAGACATTCTCCAATATGCTAACCAATGGACAACTGGAATCCATCTGTGAATGGAACTGAAAGAATATTTGAAGAAATAATGCCCCTGAGTTTCAAAAAACCAATTAAAGACAATGAACACAGTTTGTAGAAGTTCTATAAAATCCTAAAGTATAAATACAAAAGAAAACAATACCTAGATATATAATAATAAAACTGTTTAAAACTGAAAAAAAATTAGAAGCGGCCAAAGGACGGAAAATCACCAATTACCTTCAAAGGAGCAACAGTATGATTAGCCGGTGACTTCTCAACAACAAAACGTCAAAAAATAATGGAAAGAGTTCTGCATATATTTAAAGGAAATAATTACCAACTGAGATTTCTATACGCAACAAAAATACCCTTTAAGATAAAGGCAGAATAAAAACTTTCATATCTACAAAAACTGAGAAAAGGTAGCACTGGTTGACTCACACTAAAAGAAAAATAAAAGGTCATTCTTTGGGCAGAAGGAAAATAACAGATATTGTCTATGGAATTCAAGATGTATGCAGAATTTCACCTTGATTTCTATTTTGCCTGATATTAATGATCTTTTGTTTCTTCTATTTGTTATTATTTATTATTTTTCCATCTCTTCAAATACAATATTTTGTGTATTTTTAAGTGTGTTTCTTATAAGTAGTATGTAACTGGTTCTGATCTTTGGTTCTGTTTGTTATTAATTATCTCCCCTTCCATGCACCATACATTCCAGGAGTCTCTGTCATTTCAAGTAGTATTTGCACTCCTCAAAGTTTTGGCCATTAATGATAAAATTAATCAGGACTTGTCTCTTCTATTTTTCTTAGTATCTATTCATTTATTTTTTATTCCAGGTATTTGAGATATGTGTGTGTGTATATATAATATTCACACAATTTCTTCTGATGATCATCATCCTTTAATATTTAACACACCTATTTAATCATATTTTTGTCACTATTTAGCATTTTTCATATCACTGGATATATTTATCACAGAAACAGCTTTCAATTTCCTTCTTTTTCATGTCCCAATATCTCCATGCTGATGTTATCTGGTATTTCAGTTTTATACTGTTTCAATATTTTAATATTATGCCCTAACAAGTGTTTGGCTTTAACTCTAAATTTTATTGGTCTCTTTACGCCCCAGTATTTCTTTATCTTATTCATTGTTCTCTCTCAGATTCCTTTTTTTTTTTTTTCTTTTTCCTGGGTTAAGATCTATAACATTTGTTTTAGTAATTCATGCTAGTATGTTTCGTTTGGATGACGTTTTACAGCGATTTGGGGGAAAAGCATGAAGTGCTACTAGGTTGGAAGCAATGATATCTTGATTTCTGTAGGAATCTCCTACTCTTTAAGAAATGCCATTATCTTGGGCACCTGGGTGGCTCAGTCGGTTAAGTGTCCAGCTCTTGATTTTGGCTGAGTTCATTAGTTCAGGGTCATGATCTCAGGGTCATGAGATCGAGCCGCTGGTCAATTAGGATTCTCTCTCTCCCCCTCTTCCTCTGACCCTTCCTCCACCCCCCCAATAAAAAAAGTAAATAAGTAAGTAAGTAAATAAACAAATAGAAATGCTGTTATCTTTGGGGGGTGGGGCACACCTTTTCTTTGTTAGCTCAAATGCCTACACTTTCAAATTCAGTCTCTGAAATAAACCTCTTGCTAACTGCTGTTGCAGACCAGCTATGCAAGTTAGGAGGACAGATTCATATCAAAATTTGGGTGTAATTCCCCTAAAAGCACCAGTCTCATCCTTCTCTCTGAAATGACTCCTTCCTCTACATCAGCATATGTTTTTAACTATCCATCTGTTCCAATTTGCTTCTTGTCTTTCATTAATTCCTAAAATCAGTGGTCTGTAGAACCTATTCATTATTGTTGCACACATAATTATGAAGCTACTCTTTAAAATTCACATTTTATATGTCATTTCTAGAGTTCTAGGGTTTAAGTAGTCAGCCATTTGATACAATCTCCTAATTACTGAGTTTTAGTCATTGATAAAGAACAAAAATATACAATGTTTTAATGGGATAATAATGTAGCAAATGACCATGTTAGTTGAATGCTAATGGATGTATTCCTATTTTACATTTACACGTGGGTAAAGGTTCAAGTTATGTGCTGATAGTGAGCTATTTGTCTTGTTTTAGAGCTGAGATACTATGTAGGTATTCCCAAAGCATGAAAGATAAAAGAAATCAATTAAATTAGTATTAAAACAATATGGTATTATATGATTTGTCAGGAAAAAATAGTATCTAGCAGGACACAAAATTGCATTCACATCTTTCTACTTGACAGAAAACATGATTTTAGACTAAATAAAATGGTGTCAGGGGCCTTACTTCAGTCCACATTTTTTAAAAAGATTTTATTTATTTATTTGAGAGAGAGAGAGAGCACAGAGGGAGAGGGAGAGGGAGAAGCAGACTACCTGCTGAGCAGGGAGACCAATGCAGGGCTCAATCCCAGGACCTTAGGTCATGACCTGAACTGAAGGCAGACGCTTAACCGACTGAGCAACTGGTGCCCCAATTCACAATTTTTTAAAATCTTTTATGACCTCTCAGAATACTCCTCCATTAAGATGTTTAATTTATAAAATATATCTTGCAAACATATCTTTATACTCTGAAATTATCTATACTAGACCCTATCATAATTTTGGTATTGCTTCATTACCCAATCAATACTGGCTAAACTGATTTAATATCAATTACATAAAGTTAGATTAAAGATATCTTCAAACAGGTAAATTTTTCCTCCCTGTTAGGTGGGTCAGCATGTTTAGTTTCTTAGAACTTATTTTTAGTTGCCAGCCATAAAACATCAATATTTTTTTCTTCTCTTAACTCTCATGTTTTCTCTGCCTATTCCAACTGTAATTCCCTTAACTCTCTGAGACTTCTGCAATTTCCCACCCATTCCTTTCACTTGACACACCTCTCCGGTCGTCTCAGGAGGAGCCTCGCCCATAAACCAATATCCTTCAATATTTGTAAGAGCCTCGTGTTGAATTTGTAGATTTCTAGGAGCTGCATCCCCTAGACTGAGTGGCAGGGAGTCAAAGGATAACTCAGCCAGGCTAAAGTAAAATAAACTAAACCTTTCCAGATATGGGTGAACCCACAATAGATTTAATTTGTTAATATTGATCTACATTTCCTAAGATGTACAGATATGGTCCAAGGAAAATACTAAGTTTTGACATAGTTTAAGGTTTTTGTTTTGTTTTTTGTTTTTTGTTTTTTGTTTTTTTCCGGCAGGATGGGCCTGGATTTCCTAAGTGTTTTCTTTCCATAAAACTTTCATCTACTTCAACTAAGACTTCATAGAGCAAAGCAGATAGATGGGAAATCTGACTGGTTAACAGGTAGTAGGAAGAAGTTGGAAGCAGGCAACAAAAGAGCTAAGCAGGGGGCCAAAGCCCCAGGAGATAATATGGCAGAGGAAAGACCCTATTTATGCATAGCTGTTATTTAGAATGTAATAGTAGTTTGCCTGTGAATTGATAATGAAGATCTCTAGCTCTCAAGTCGGAAAGACTGAGTTAAAAATCCTGGCTCCCCAATTTAAAAGCTGTATCCTTGAAAGCTTTTTTTTTCTTATCTGTAAAATGAGAGCAGTAATAAAATCTCGTTCAGAGAGTTATTATGAGGATTAAATGTGATAATGCAGTTAAATAATGTTACTTATTAGCTGTTATCATTATAACCTATATAAGACAGACGAGATAAGAATACAATGTGAACAAGTAAGCTTAGATAGTGACAGATTAGGGCGACAGATGATTCTAATGGGGAATAAAAACAAGAAAATTAGTAAATAAACTCAGAGTAGAAACCCAAGTTACCATACTTCAGACCTCTAGAGGGCATCATTAACATCAGAGTTTATGGCAAGGGCCCCTTCTAGATTAATAACAGTGAACAATTTGCATAGCTGTACTTAGTGGCCCAAGTACAATATGCTCATGTTAACGTGTTATACATTCATGTTATAAAAGTAAAGGCGCTTACACAAAACATTTACTTGGTCATCCATGTGCATGTTCAGTATGAACTGAGACTAATGATTCCTGGGTTAATCTCAAATATATTGAAAATGCATTATTTCATAATGAGAAATACGGTCTCTGGAAATTCACCATGCATTGAGAACAACTTTAATTGTCCCAAGAGAAGAAAGAACCTCTTAACTATGAGAGAGAGGACTGTCTCAGAGTGGTGCCTGTTGGTGCCTGAGACAGCCCTTGTAGAACTTGTTACATTACAAGACAACCACAACTGGGAAACTTGGCCCTGAGAATTAATACTACAGAGCAGTAACGTCTCAATTCTTTCCTCAGACCTTAACTTCCTGTAGCTATAAATTGTCTTCTTTAAAACAATGCTGGCTGATCACACGTCTTTCACTAATTCACCACTCAAACTTCAGCCCTCTTAAGAATCCCTCTCCTGGCAAGACCAGGCTTACATGATGACTTGACACTGAACACAGGGTTGACTGGAAGTTTGATTGTTTGGCTCAACTTCCAAATGTGAGAGGAAGCTCGCTATGAAAGGCAGTTCCAGTCTTTCTACTTTTCTTAATATAGGTGAAAGGAAACTGTGTCTGTTAGGCAACCATGAGGAATGTTTGCCATAAATTAGCTAAAAGCTCAATATGTAATGTATTCCTGGTTGGAATTTTCTCCCAAGTAAGTTATGCTATATACTACACAGACATACATACAAGGAGAAGACAGAAAAAAGTCAAGTGTTATAATTACATTCACATGTTGGCTAATTGGGCCCTTCGGGGCCTTCTTCCTAATTATAAGAGGGCATACAAAGAAGAAATATCACTAAAAGCAAGTACGTATAGAATGAATATGAGTTTAAATGGGTTGTTCTGGCTATATAAAAGCTGTAAAACTTGATAGGAAAGGAATGCTATTACTTGCCAAATATCTCCTACACATTAAAAAAAAAAAAAAATCAAGCCCACAGCAGTGTCACTGACAGAATATAAGATGAGAAAAAATTATGTTAGCTTTAAAGAGGACACATTGAAAAAAGAAGGCTCCTAATCTACATTCTAGATGTATATTTTTTTTAATATCTCTTTTAGAAATGCCAGGAAATTATGGACTTATGATACCACTTGAAATAAAAAACATATATTTTTGTGGCAAACTCAATGTATGTAAGATTTCTGTAAGACTTATGAAAAGAAAATTCCATAGACACATTACCTAAATGTAAGCTTGAAAAGCTTCAGAGAATTTATTCATCGGTAATATGTAAACATTGATGATATTATCTTGTAATAAAAGCAAAGGTAGATTTTGATCCCTGACATTGGAAAACTATACATTATTGCTCTGATAACTCTTAAAGTAAAATTTACAGTTGTTTCTCTTCAGTTTCTCCTGGGGATTTAAGATGGCAGAAAGGGTGGAGAAAGAGTGTACCTATGTTAGAGTAAATCATGGAACTTTTTACAAGGTTGTAATTTATTTTATTTTACATCAAGTGGTACCCTTTTGACATGTCTATAAAAGTCTGAATGTTTATAGTAGATGTGTATATAATATTACATTACACCTCATAACCAAGATAAACTGGCATGAACCCTAAAGCTCAATAGGAATAAGATTGCCTTTATCTCTTAAAACTGTCATTTTAATTTTCCACACTAGACAATGCTAGATGCAGGATGACTTCAGTTTCTAGTGGCTGTTAGACCACAATCTTGTAATGTTTTGAATTTAGTACCTAATCAAATTGCTTTGCTTTTAGTATTCTTATCTTGATTTATGTGAATTGGTAGAGGGTACCCTCCTTCATATACCCGAAGGAACAGTGTATTTTATAGCATTCTAAATGCAAATCCTGCCCCCCGATTTATGCCATGGACAATGGAACCACATGATTAAAAAATAATTTAAAATGAAACCCAGAAAAACTGAAATGACAATTTTCGAGTCAAACAGTCTTCAGTGGCAGGCCCTGATGTTCTGTGGGCCACCATGACCTAGACAGAGTGCCTGAGCAGGGCACAGTCCACAGCCTGCAATTTCAAAGTTACCTTCTGTGGAGTTAGAATTAAATGTCCAGTTAATACAAAGGAGAATTTCCCTTGTGCAAAATCTAACCAAATGTAATATGTCTATATTATAACTACCATTTCTATGACATTATAATTCAAGTTCCTAATTATGAGTTCAGTTCATAAAAAGAAAATTGGTTTTCATTTGAGCAGCATTTTCAGTCAGAAATGGAAAACACACATTTAAGTACATAGGTTTTTAATTCATCATTCTTTTTATTTCAATACTCATTATGGACCCAATTCTACACTCAAATACTGATATCCAGCTCCCTGTGCAGTCACATTTATACACAAATCTGAGGATCAGTGGAAGTAGGGAAAATATTCCTGAGGAAGGGGGAAAGTTTAATGATTCGGATGGCAGATCCGAAGAAAAAAAAAGACCTCTTGGAAGCAAGACTAAGTATACCAGATTAAATCATCTCAAACCAGGTATGTTTGAGAAAATAATCAAATCCTTGGTTTCTATCGCTTTCCATTCAATGTTCTAGTACAGTTTTTTACACAGACATACAACTGCTCTATCTCCACTTATCTCAGGGTAGCTTAATATGAGATAGTTTTACTTGGGACCATGGACTATACAAATAGGTCGGCTACTTAACTGCATAAAATGCAGAGAATTATTATTTTAGGTAAACTTGCAATATAAATCTCCCCCCCAAAATTCCCTTGTAAATATTTTGGGGAGTATTTTTGTTTTGTTTTGTTCTTTTTAAATTTCAAAACCCGCTTCCACATTAAAGGCAAAAAACGTCATTGGTCCTGAGGCCAGGCCACAAAAGTCGACTTAACTTTTGGAAATGTGAAATATCTCAGAGTGGGCCTGAACTCTGAATACCCCATCTTGCCTGTACAATAAACCCTGAGTCCCAAGTACTGAGGAACCTAGATTCTCTCTGACCCTAAACCAAAGCACTGATTTTAACTGCAGGTTGAGTAGAATTATGCCTTTGTTGAAGGCAAGGTGAAAAAAGCCTGCCCACTGGGAAGCTTGCAAGACAAGCGCTGTTGCTGCGGGAAGACAGGAGATGGGGAAGAAGAATGAATACAAGTTCTTTGGCTCCCAAAGAAAAATCAGAATAGGGTGCCTGGGTGGCTCAGATGGTTAAGCGTCTGCCTTCGGCTCAGGTCATGATCCCAGGGTCCTGGGATCGAGTCCCGCATCGGGCTCCCTGCTCTTTGGGAGCCTGCTTCTCCCTCTGCTTCTCTCTCTCTCTCCCTCTCTCTCTCTCCTCCTCTGTCTCTCATGAATAAATAAATAAAATCTTTAAAAAAAAAAAAGAAAAATCAGAATAGGAAACCCATGAAAACATTATCAGGAAATCTGAGGACGCATCATCAATAGTGCTGAATGATATGTATAACTAGAGAAGGCAAGGAGAGATCATGAAAACGTGAAAAGTCATCTTTACATTCGTGAAATAAGAAGTTGTAGATGTGGGGCTGTCCAGAAGGAAATGTTTCTAGCCCACAGCTGCCAGGGTGATGGTGACTGGCTCTATCTACAATAGGAAAGACAGCCATCACTGATTCAGTAACTGAGCACACATACAAACAGGGGCCCATCTGGGTATTCTTATTAAAATCAAACAAAGTTCATTAGATTTTCCAGTTCATGAGAAATGTAATCCTGTTCAGAAAGAAAAAAAAACTGTCCCTAATTCATTTATTTCCATTTCTGTGGAGTGCATTTTCCACTGAAATGCAATATATGAAGACCTGAACTGTATCTATTTTGCTAACCATCATGTTCACAATTTTCAGAACATAATAGACCTTCAATAAATATATGTTAAATGAATTTACACATGAAAAGGTGTTGTTCTTGAATTTATCTTCTCTGATCAAACATACTAAAAATATACTCTCATTTTTTTAATGATTTGTACTAGGGGTGCTTGTGAAAGGAAATTAAGTGAAATTAAGTTTTTTAAAGACCTCACATTTAATGTACTAAGTGCCAAGAACTATGGCTTGGACCCTATACGCATTTTATAAATTGATAATTCAGGGCTCAGTGAAAGAAAGGAAAATGAGGCATTTCAAGAATTTAACGGTTTATTGGAGCAATGATAAGACTAGAAAAGGAAAAATCAGGGACTCTGCCACTAGCATTTAAGTCATTTCTCTTTAAATCCTATCCTGAGGTCAGAAAGTTGCTACTGCTACTTAGAAATCATAAAAATGTCAGGAACCTACTTCCAATGTCACAGCTGCCCCATGGCTCTGAGGCTGGTGACTAGGGAGTAGAACTCTTATAGACAAATACAAGCACTTTTAGGAAAAGACTAAGCATCATGGGATGGGTCTCAGAATAGGCCACATTAAAAACAGTTGAAGAAATCAAAGACATTTATCTTAGAAAGTAGAAAATAAAACAAGGAATAGACATATTTTGCATGAACAACCTAAGAAAGTCATGAGGCTACCCATTTGGCCCTAAGCAAAGGACAGTATTGTTTGGAAAAAGGACTTGATGAGATAGCTTTGAGTCACTGGGACAATTCCAAGTTTTAAGATGTAAAAACTTAAAGTGCTAGAGGCTGAGTTAGATGATCTCACCCATTTATGTTACTTACAAGAAAAAAAATGATGAAATGAATATACTTCCATGATTATAAAGTATTTACTATACTGAATATGTAGTCATTAAACATAAAATTCACCTTAATATTAGAAACCTAAATAGAAATTAACAAATTCTGCACTTCAACAACTGAAATATTCCAGTGGTAGCAATAATTGTAGCTTGTAATCTCTACTTTGTACCAAACACTCTGAAGTCTGATGAGAACAGTGACTCTGTCTCATTCTTTAAGTATCCCTAGTACACAAATGAGCCAGCACTCAAAACCAGGTCTGTGAGGAGCCAGTAGAAGACTCTCCAAAATTTGTCAAGGCAACAAAATACAACTTGAATAAATTGGACATCACTACCTAAGATAATTTATCATTTTTTTACAGGATTTTGAATAAGATGAACTTTCAAAGAAGTTAAATTAGAATTTTTATGTTACAAGATTGTTTTGCAATATAGATATTTTCTGAAATATGATTTTAAAAATAACTTAATGCATTTGTCCCCAGCATGGTTCTTAAAATCATAAACAATGGGTTCAAGTTACAGTTCTATCTACTAATTATGTGATTGTAAAACTGACTCGGCTTTTTGAACCTCAATATACTACACTGTAAAATAAATAAAAGATTTGTGCTACCTAACTTGCTAAAAGAATTCAATGATGTAAACTATATATAACTGATAAACTACAAATGTATATGTAAATCATCATAATTACAAGAAATTATTGGGTAATTATTGACCAACTGTTAGCTACTCTGCTTAGTAATTTATATGCAGTATTTCATTTAATATTCACAGTTGTCTTAATACTATTAGAATTTTAGAAAAATCCTATGAAGGAAATACTCTTATTATTTTCACTTAACAGATAAGCAAAACAAGGATTAGAGATCCATATATTTTGTTAAAAGTTACCAATTAGTTATGGGGTACTTAACCACATACTCATAAATTATAGGCTATGTAGATTTTACTCATTATTACTTTATGGCTTGTACTAATCTATAATAGGTTTGGTACTAAATTTTTATTAGATAGTCTCAAAGCTATAGAAAAGTTTAAAGAACAAACACACATACCATTGACCTTGTCTGTTTATCCTCTGCAATTTTGAGTAGAATATAATGAAAACTATTATATAGTGTATTGGATTTAATTGAATTTAAAAACGGACTCGGGTTACGTGGAAAGGCATTACATTTACTATTTCTGAAAGAAGATCTCGACTAGGTCCTTTGGTTTCTAAGGAATCTGACCAGCTACTATTATTTAGATGCATGGCTTCCTAAATTACTCATTTTTTTTTAATCTGTGGAGAATTATCACATGTCCCCAACTCATGCCATAACAATTCTCTTAAATGTCTTTGAAGAGAGTGTCCACTGAATCAAAGTAAGTGAACTTCTGGTATTTATGTTTAATTCACACAATTTCCACAAAGATAAGTGTTTATAACATTCTGGGGGTCCAATAATCATGGTATTTTTAAACACCATGAGAAATTCTACATGAAGAAATTCCAAGAATGTCATCATAATAGAAATTGAGTTTTCAGGAAGTGACAGATACAGGAATACCTTGTTTAAAGGAAATAAGAACACAGGAGTCATAAGGAAAAAAACATGGTGTAAACGAGACTGTAACTTATCCTTACATTACCAAACAGTAGCACTGCAATCCCATAACTGTCAAATTTAAAACTATTCTTCACTGGCTAATCTAGGAGGAGCCTGCAAAACACTTGGAAAATGTACAATGACCCAGAAATGCATGTCATTCAGTGATTGTGGAAAATAATATTAGGAATTTAAGGGCTTATGCTATCCCACGGTGCTAAAAAGTCTCTCTGGAAAAGCCCGGGGTCTATAATTCTTAGGAAAAGAAGATGTAGTTTGGCTCCTACTTGTAAGTTTTGAATATGTAATTCAAAGTGAAATCTAAAAATGGTAGTTTAATGGTACCGTGAGGCTCAATCTTTGTATCACAAATGCAAATGCATACACACAAAAAAACAAGACAAAATTGAAAATTTTAGGGAAAAAGTCCATAAGTCTAAAATACAAGCTCGAAATAATACAGAGATTGGAGGGAAAAGAGAGAAAGAAAGAATTATTTGAAGCTAGCCAGTGTCGGGGAAAGGCTGAGGAATAATGCCCACATCTGAATAAATAGATCATTTTAATTTTATATTTATTGGTATATCTATGCTTACCTATAATTTTAAATAAAATAAGGCAATTTAATATAAGTTGGCAATTTCAGCCAAATTCTAAAACAAAGCAAAAACCTTGTTAAAATTAGGAATTAGCTTCAAGTATCTTTATCTTTAGGAAACTCAGATTATTGCACACAAAAATTTAAGTTTCAGTGGGAGAACAATTCTAACTTCAAGATGAATACTCTTGCAATAATTCCCAAAACCAGATTCAAAGGCTGATTTTTTTTTCCTTAGAATTCTATGCAGAGAGCTCATTTATGCAGTAAACCATTTTTTAACCAGAATGCATTATTTACTCGGAACATGTACATGCCAGATTAGCATACTTTACCTCAAACTCAATTTTTAGGTATGTCTATAAGGTTTGTTCCATTTTTCTGTTAAAGTATATTGAGGTGTATTACAAATTTTACGGTAACATATTTTAAACTAAATTTTGTAAATGTTTCCTAACGTAATTGGGCATTGTATTTCAAGGCCTCATGAAAATAAAAGGTTTTAAAGTGAATTACAAAATGTATCACAGTCTACTATTACATAGATCTTTTATTTAATTATCAAGAATATATGGATAATTTCCCGATGTGTTTTTATCCTAAGTCTCATTTCATTAGTATGAGAGCTTAACACACTATTCATTAATGAGAAAATTTTGATGATGCATATCTTTATACTCTTGTAGTATTTTATTATCATGGTAATATTAATTTAGATACCACCCAAAAAATTATAATAGTCCAACATTAAGTCTTTTCATCACTTCTAATTATGCACTGGGCCTTTTAATTTCAGATATAAAACATAAAATGGTTTCATTTTATTCATAAACTTCTCTGGAAAAACGATATACAGCTTTGGTTCATGGCAAATGTGCAGGAATGCAAATTATAACTTTCCCTTTACCTCTCATACACCCTATAAGAACATATATTTATACTTAGTGTCAGTCTTTTGTGTAAGTATAAATATTTCTTCCTCTTATATGTGAAAATGTTTCATTAGCAAGTCCTTTCCTTCTGCAGAAGCTTTTCCGACAGTAATGTTAAGGGGACGGACTTGGGAGGCGGACTGACCAGGTTTGGCTCATGGCACCATCACTTCCTGGCTGTGTGCCATTTGGAAATTTACTCACCTTTTCTTGCATCAGTTACTCATTGGTAAAATGGAGAAAATAATAGCCCTACCTACTAAAGTGGTTTTGAGGGTCACACGAGTTAATATGTCAGAAATACGCCTATCATCAAAGACGTGTTACACATTAGGTGTTGTTATTTCTCTAAAGATTTAGTTATTTATTTGAGAGAGAGTGTGTGTGGGTGAGCAGACGGGAGGAGCGGCGGGAGAAGGGCAGGCAGGCAGACACCCCACCGAATGAGGAGCCTAAGCAGGGCTCCCGCAACCCATGAGATCATGACCTGAGCCAAAATCACGAGTCAGACACTGAACTGACGGAGCCACCCAGGTGCCCCCATTAGGTGTTGTTATTAAGAATCTTATTTGAGAAATATTTATTGAGAAATTACTATGTGCTAGGCACTCTTCATTGTGCAGAAACTATCTTGGCTCCTAAGGCTGATGTGAAATGCCATTATTAATGAAGAACCAATCACTTTCTTAGTAACTGAGCTTATCAAGATAAATGGTCTCTAATCTCAGAAAATTTACAGTCAAGGTAGTAAAAGGATGATTATACAACATTGTGATAAGTATTCTGATAGAAATATGCACAGGGCACCCTTAAATGCATAAAGGCAAAATACAACACAGAACATTTTAGGTCAGATAAGCCAAAATGTGACCATCTATGGAAGGGGTAATATGTGTACTGATTGACATAGGCTAAAAGGATATTTCTTGAAAAGTGTGAGCAACCTTAAAGCACAGATGTCAAAAGTAATTTTCCCATAAGAAGTAATGAGAAAAGATTACATTGCCTCATTTCTAGGACACCAGCTACAGTTATAGGTTAATTGCTGATTCTGGTACTGATTAAAAGAGTAGCAAAGGTCTCTTTCACCAGCCCCTAAGGGCAAAAATTGCAAATGCTACAAGGCCCCTTAGGAAAGGCTGGTCAATAAAACAGCTTCTACTCTGCCCTGTGGAATAGCACACAGCAAAGGCTTTATATGACTTATTAGGAGTAGAGATTCCTATTGACCTTGATTACTAAAAGGCTGCTCTCCTGATATAATTCACAGTCAATCTGAATGGTTAAAAAAAAAAAATACGTCCAAAGCAAAACCACATAGGTAAAAAACTGAAGCAGCAATAAGCAGTCATTTATCAATGACTAACTTAAGATGAAGAATACAGCACTGGCGAATAGTGGTGTATGTATATTAAAGAGTCAGATAGAGGCATGCAAATATTTCAACAAAACTAAGTTTCTACCAAGAAAGTTCAAATAAGTTCATTGCCTTCTTTTTACCTGGTCTGGAGGAATCTTGCAACATGAAAGTAAGGAGCTCCTAAGAGAAGCCAGGAAACCTATTAAAAAAAAAGAAAGAGAAAAAAGAAAAACTTAAAAAAGTAAAAATAAAAGCTCAAAAAAATATTAGGTATCAGGTTTTTAAATATGCCAACACATATTTGACATATTACTATCTTTAATGAAACAATGTATACCTCAACACTCATTTTATTTGCTTTAAGAAGTATATAATTTTATTTCATTATATTTCTGAGAGAAAAAAAAAAAAACTTTGATCTTAATACTTGAAATTGGAGAGAATGATTGAGGACATAAAACCCCCCTACTTGAACAGTTTAGATAATAAAGACTATAGGACCAAATGCATATTTAATTGTATGATATTCCTTCGGTGGGACATCTAAATGGAACACGCTTTATTCTTTCCATAAGGCAAGAAATGTGGTTCCCAGAGTAAGGAGGTATAAGAAACCATGCATGTCTCTAACAGGAAGGCTAAAATATAGTATTTGTGGCCACATCACAGCTGACATATCTTGGCATAATCATAACCTATATTTTACTAATTTTAAACTTTTTAGAGGAGAGTTTTAATGTTCCAGCTTAGAAATGCCTCACATCCCCACCCCTCAAGTAGATATGAGACACCTAATGACAAAGAATATGTATTTGCCTTTGTCACAGAACCTTCTCTGTTGAGCGAATCTTCATAAATTCACCATGTGGACTGATTAACTTACTTACACAAGCTAAGCACTCAAGAGTTTAATGATACTAAATGTCATGGTTTCCACTATAAATTTGTTGATCATTTTATGCAAACCTCCTTTATTTTTTTATGCATTAACACATAGTTATTGCATGTTCACAATTTGCCAGACACTAAGGAACTAGTAATATTATGAGTGGGGGAGGGGTGAAGGGCTGGGGGAGAGATGAGCTCTTCCCTTACAGTGCTTGTTTTAGTGGAGGAATTAGAGACTGAGGAAACAATTGCACAGCCATTAAAACAATTACAATTTTATAAGTGCTAAGAAGGAGTGAAGGATTTATTAGGTTGTTTTTATGAAGCCAGGCCCTCACTTAATCTGGAAAAGCTTTCCTAGATTATGATTGGGTAACAAAGCACAAAAGAGTGTCAATCAGAGAGGGTAAGGGAGGGAAAATGCCCAGGCACAGGGAATATCATACACAAAAGCACCTGTCACAGAAATGAGTATCTGTACATCAACGCTGAGAGTTTTTCCCACTGTAATCTGCAATCCTCATTAGATATAGCCCTGACTGGGAAGGGAGTGTTTCTTATGCTTCTTTTGCCTCCACAGGTGGTTATGTGACTAACTCTCATCCAAGAAGTTTGATGAAAGTGGTGTGTGTCATTTCTATTCCCTGGTTGACGCCTGGGATGGAAGAAGCACGGATACCTGAAATACAACATGAAGGAAAGTCACCTGACACCAAGAAATGCCCATATTAGGTTATTAGATGAGTAAACAAAAAGCATCTATTCTTTTTAAGGCACTGAAATTTGGGAGTTAATTTTTACAGCTGGAGTATGCTTAATCTTACCCTAACCCAAACAGTATGAGCTGGAAAGTAACTAAAGATTTTAGAGTGACTGAAAGATGTAAAGTATGACTAGAGTACAGAAAGAAAAGAGAACATGAATTGGACCATGTGCTTACATTTCAAATAACACTATAGCAAGATAAATATCCTGAACAATGTCTCACTTTAATACAGCCAGAAATTCTGGAAAAAATACAATAAACATTATTTTAAATCTACAGTTAAGCCCAACCCCACCCCAAGTAACAAAACCACCAAAGGACCCAAATCAAAGAGAAAAGTAAAAGCCAGAATGGTAAGCTAAAAGCTATTATCTCTACCAACATCAGAAATCAAATTTTACTGGAGAATATAGGTAATGAACTTTGGCCCATGCAATCAGAGTTGGGGGGGTGGTAGATGGGGTTGGTTGAATTAGACTTCTCTGTAACTCCCCTTTCCAGACCAGGGAGAAACTCTAAAAGAAAATAAGCCAATAAATAAACATGACAAGTGTACTTATGGGGCGTGGCCTGTGCTGTGATGGAAACAAGTCTGCAAATTTACAAATACAAACTTGCTCTCACATCACAGTTTCGATAATCAGATTTATACTATGTACCTTGCAAAAAAATCATACAGGTATATTAACATAAAATAATCATGAGTTAAGGACATTTCTAAGGCACCTATATTTTTAAAATATTGTCTTTGAAATTATGGCCCAAATGTGGCCCCATATGATTCTCACAGAAAAAAGCTGCCAAAACCAAACTCACAGTCCAAAATTATAAAAGTTTAATAAAAACGGCACCACAAGTGCTATTCAACAAGACAGGAGAATTAAATCTCTATTTCTCCGATAGTTGAAGTAATAGATGTAGAATAAAAACGGACTTTTAAAGCGTTGAAAGAAATAAAGGACGGAAACAAATATCTGCAAAATTAAAGATAATATGAGGTAGTACAGAGATCTGAAGATTAATTAAACAGGTAATCTATAAATAAAAATTACATAATGCACTCTTCTCGCATAGCACGCCCTGCGCGCGGCTCTGCGCTCCTGGTCCACCTTCTCTGCACCCCCACCCGCCTGCAGGGAGCCCATGAGCCTGGGTTGCCTGCGGGGCAAGGTGCTGCTCATCCAGATTGTGGCCTCGCTCTGAGGCCCAAAGGTCCGGGATTACACCCAGATGAACCAGCTGCAGCGGCGCCTCAGACCCCAGGGCCTGGTCGTGCTCGGCTTCCGCCGCCACCATTTCAGGCATCAGGAAAACGCCAAAAGCGAAGAGATCCTGAATTTCCTCAAGCACGTCCCAACCCGCGGCTGTCTCCAGCCAAACCTTATGCCTTCCGAAAAGGGCGAGCTGAATGGCGCACAGGCACACCCCCTCTTCCTCTTAGGACGCCATTGCGCTCATGACCGACCCCACGTTCATCACCCGGTCTCTGGTGGGCCGCAACAACGTCGTCTGGAACTTTGAGAAGCTCCCGGTGGGCCCTCATGGTGTGCCTGTGCGCAGCTACAGCCGCTGCTTTCCAGCCATCGAATATGGAGCCTGACATCGAAGCCCTGCTGTCCAGGGGGCCCAGCTGTGCCCAGGCAACCCGCCTATCTCTGCTGCTTGGCAGTCACAGCATTGCCGTCTAGGGATTTCATCCACAATGGTGTTTCCTCGAAATCTGCATGGAGGAACGCTTGATTTCCGGGAAAATCCTCTGAGATGGGTGCTTCTTCTGCATCCCAACACCCCCTCCCCAAACCAAGGCCCTTCACTAATAAAGTGCCCAGTGTCAGCAAAAAATAAAAAAATAAAACATAATCATTGAAACAGAAGAATAAATGGAGTGGTGAATAAAAAAAAAAAAAAAAAGAACTGTGAAGAGAATTGTCAAATCTGAAGAAATGTATCACAGAAATTTAAAAAATTGAAGTTCAAAAGAAAACACAAGCTAAAAGATGTGAAGGATAGAATAGAAATGTCTCAGTTTTTCTAATCTCATTCATAGAGGACAATATGAAATATGATGGGGCAATACTGGCAAATACAGTGAATAAGAATTTCACAGAATTGAGGAAAAATAAGAATATTTAGGCTCAGCAAACACATGTCCTTCCATGCAAAGTAAACAAAAGAAAACCCACACCAAGACACTTTATAAACATATTTAAAAATATCAAGTGCAGGAAGAAAAACTTAAAAGTAGCCAAAGGGAAAGGAAAGATTACTTACAAAATGTGCAATATCACAATGTACATAAACAGCTTGTAGAATAATATCCTCAAAATTCTGAGAAAGGGTTGGGAGGAGGAGAAAACTTCAATTTAGGATTAGATACCAAACTAAACTATCACTAAGGATTTTAGAAGAAATAAAGACATTTGAGACAAAGAACTTGCCACTAACCTACCCTCACTAAAGGAAATAAAAGGATTATTTCAGAAGGATGAATAGTATCACAAAAGGAAGGTCTGAGATGAAAAAAATAAGGCAATGAAATTGAGAATTGTATAAGTATAAACAAATGTTAACTACATGAAACGGTTCAAATAATAGTAATGTGGGGATTAAAAAAACAAGGTAGACTAAAATTATATTCAATACCTGATGGCAATTCTATAAGGAGAAAGAACAGATTGCAACTAAAGTATTCAGTCAGTCCCATTGAAACTACATTCCATGATCAGTACCAGTCCACAAACTGTCTTGTACTGATCTGCGACAAGAAATACATTGAAATTGAGAGTAAGGGTTTAGAAACTTTAAAAGTATTTTGACAGAATAATTTTATATCTGTGAAATCCAGTAATTAAAAAAGTAGCCTTGTATTTAGTATGCATTTTATCATTTCACTTTTCTAGTAACATGAGCTGATTTTATTTTACAGATCTATCAGTCCATAAAGAATTGGAAATTTTGAAAAAAAAATTCTTTACCACTGACAGTTTGAAAAGTATTGTTCTCAAGTCCTCTATGTTTGGGGAAGGAGTACAGAAATTATCTTGAGATAGAAGTAGATCAAATAAAATATAATCCAATGTGTAATAACTAAAAGATTAAAAATAATCAAGTAGCAGGAAAATAGAATTAAAAATAAAGCTATACATTGAAAACAAGAAAATTAAAAAGAAAAGTTAAAGAAAAATAAACATTGAAAAGGAATGATAAAGGGAAAACACAAAATAAGATACAAAATCCAAATATATTGAATTTGATGCCTAAATGAAATGTAAATACAAATGAAAAAGCCTTATTTCAATGACACATTTCCCAATGGGTTTATTTCTTTTTTATAGATTTTATTTATTTATTTAAGAGAGAGGGAGAGAAAGAGTACAGAGGGAGAGGGAGAAGAAAACTCCCTGCTGAGAAGGAGCCTGATGCGGGGCTATGTCCCAGGACTCTGAGGTCATGACCTGAGCTGAAATCAAGAGTCAGACACTTAACTGACTGAGCCACCTAGGCATCCCTTCACAATGGATTTAAAAAACAAAACAAAATCCAGTTATATACTGTTAGTAAGCAATCTAACATATGAGAATGCAGAAAGCTAGCAAGTAAAAGAATGGGAAAAGGAAAAAGAGCAGGCAAAACCAAGTAAGTGAAGGCTGGTGTAACTTTCTTTAAGACAAAATGGGATTTTTCGGGGTAAGAATAGTCCCTATATATTGATAAAGATTGAAATTCACCAGAAATAATTTTACCAAGAGAATATACACTAGAGAGAAATTATCAGTATTAAATGTTTATAGTAAAAGAGCAAGGGTGACCATTAATAAGCCTAGCATCCAACTAAAGATGTTAGGAAAAATAGACTATACCTAAATACTATCTGAAGGAATAAAATGTAAAGATAACAGAAAATAATGATAACACAAAATAGAGAGGATCAATAAACCCTATATTTAGTGATTTGTAAGGGCTAATAAAATAGGAAAAAAAAGTATTTTAGGACTGATCAAGAAAAAATAAAGATAAAATAAATAATTTTAGGAGCTAAAACGAGCTCACAATGCAGATACAGTTTAGGATTTTTATTTTTTTTTTAAATATTTTTTAAGATTTATTTATTTGAGATAGAGAAAGAGAGCTTGAGTGGAGGGAGGGGCAGAGAGAGAGGGAGAGAGAGTCCTCAAGCAGACTCCTTGCTGAGCAAGGAGCCTGACATGGGGCTCGATTCCAGTACCCTGCGATCATGATGAGACAAAATAAAAAGTCGGCCACCTAACTGATTGAGCCAGAGTTGGAGATTTTTATTAGCACCACGCTCTGGCCAACTGATCTAACTGGCCACTTAAAGTTGGAGATTTTTAAATGATGAAAGAATCCTATGGACAATTTCAGGTAAGTAAATTGTAAAATCGGAAGCAACAATCCACCTCTGTCCCTCACCACACACACATGCATACAACTACTAAAGATTGTCTCAAGAAAAAAATGAAAAATTTGAATAGGCCTGTAACCATTAACAAAATTGTATCAGTAGAATCAGTAGTAATACAACTACACCCTACACTCTGCAAAATCCATCAGACCCAGACAATTTTATAAGAGATACCTATTGAAAACTAAACATTTAAAATCTTTGCAAAAAAGGGGGGGCAGTTAGAATACCTTTTAATTTCAATAATAAGACATTCTAAAATTTTACAGAATATGAGCAAAATTTAATACATTACTATATTTTGAAAAAGCTAATAATGAACAACTGTGTTTATCCCAGAAATGTTAGGATAGTTTACCACTAGGAAATCAATAAATGTAATTCACCATAAAATCAGATTAAAGTAGTAAACAAATAGCAAACAATAGTATGTTATAATAATTATGTTATTAACATTAATATTAGTATTAATAATAAATCATATTTTCATGTAAATTTCTAAACATTAACAATTATAAAAGCAATAAAAATATTATAGCTGAGGTTAACTTTTTAAAATAAATTGAGTAATGCCTTTATGGAGAAAATTTTAAAATTTCAATGAAA
This sequence comes from Eumetopias jubatus, assembly GCF_037043125.1. Lineage (NCBI taxonomy): Eukaryota > Metazoa > Chordata > Mammalia > Carnivora > Otariidae > Eumetopias > Eumetopias jubatus. Next base: position 40,388,534 of record NW_028274810.1, on the reverse strand, counting down.
CATTACTAAGGAAGACTAAATTATTTGGCAAGAGAAGCCAAGTTTGTAGAGAAAAATGCTCAGTGACTTAAAGTTGTTAGTTATCTCCCAAATTAATCTATAAATTCAATGAAATTACAAATTATATTATTATAGATGATTCTAAAAGACTGAAGAAAATGCAGAAGACCAAAATAACCACATTTTTGGGGAAAGAAAACTTCCCCTCTCAGTTTTCAAGATTTATTTTGAGACTATTCTAAAAGTCAGTGCAAAATTTGCCTCAGGGATGAGCAAAAAATCTAATGGAAGTAGAGACAAAGAACCAGACAGATAATATATGACTTTTTATATTTTACAGAGATGATATTGTAAGTGTGTGTGGGAGGCTATGTATGGACTAGTCAAGGACTGCTGCTATGACAGTTGTTAGCCTTAGAGAATAAAATAACATTTTTGTATATTCATTTCAGGAGTAGGAAAGAACTAGAGTGGACATGAAAAGCTTCACAATGTTTAGAAGTAAAACAGTAGTAGACCGAACTGTTAGAGACAATGGACTCTGAAAAACAAACTGAGGGTTCTAGAGGGGAAGGGGGTGGGGGGATGGGTTAGCCTGGTAACGGGTATTAAAGAGGGCACATTGTGCGTGGAGCACTGGGTGTTATGCACAAACAATGAATCATGGAACACTACATCAAAAACTAATGATGTAATGTATGGTGATTAACATAACAATAAAAAATATTAAAAAAAAGAAGTAAAATAGTAGAACACCTGTATGCCTTCAAAGAAGATAAAAAATTCTTGAGTAAAATATGAAAAGCACAAACCAAACAGGAAGTTTTACAATATCAATTACATTAAAGTGAACACCTACTATGCACCAACATAATTCATAGCCAAGTGAAAGACATGACACAGACTCAGAATTTAGATGTAATGCATAAAAACTACAAAGACCATGTATAGGTATAGATAGTATGTGCTTCTATAATTTAACATAAAAACAAAAGAATCCAATTTAAAATGTGTGAATTTCCAAACCACAATTCACGAAGAAAACCTGCATGGCCAAAAAAAAAAAACAAAAACTATAAACATGATGAAGTATATAGATTTTTTCTAGATTTTAGTAAAACCTATTATATGGACAAATGTTTAATAATCCACGTGGAGGATGCTATGAGGCATTGCCCAGATCACTCTGAGTAATGGACTTTTATTCCCTCAGCTGCAGGAAACATTGCCAAGGGAAAGCACTCAGCTGTCAGCTTCCTTCAGGGAAACTGAGGGAATGCCTCAACTGAAGAGAACTGCCTTATCCAAGTTCAAATCTAGAAACCAGTGACAGACCTAGGCTGGAGCATAATGGCTTGGATCCTTTGTTCCAACTCAAGACATCTGTAAAGAGTTATGTTGCTGGAGTGGTGGGGGGTGGGAGGGATGGGGTAGCTGGGTGATAGACGTTGGGGAGGGTATGTGCTATGGTGAGCGCTGTGAATTGTGCAAGACTGTTGAATCACAGATCTGTACCTCTGAAACACATAATACATTATACGTTAAGAAAAAAAAAAGAAGAAGATAACAGGAGGGGAAGAATGAAGGGGAGTAAATCGGAGGGGGAGACGAACCATGAGAGACGATGGACTCTGAAAAACAAACTGAAGGTTCTAGAGGGGAGGGGGGTGGGGGGATGGGTTAGCCTGGTGATGGGTATTAAAGAGGGCACGTTCTGCGTGGAGCACTGGGTGTTATGCGCAAACAATGAATCATGGAACACTACATCAAAAACTAATGATGCAATGTATGGTGATTAACATAACATAATAAAATAAAAAAATGTATTAAAAAAACAAGTTATGACAGCTTCTGATTCCTCAGTCAGGTTGGCTGGGGCCTTTGTTAAAACTGAATCAGAGCTCTTCTCCAACCCCATTGTCTTGCCTTCTCCTTCACAAGGATTGAGTTTGGGTATACTCCCTAATACTCCTCCTGCTTCCTAATCTCCTGCTATTTCCAGGGACTCCAACCCCATAGCAGTGGGTGCCCAGGCAGTGTGAAGAGGTGAGGGCAACACAGCCCCAGGTACAGGTACCAGTGCAACTGCCAGAACGTCCACAAGATTTAGCCCTCCTTAAAATTTGCCCTTAACTGAGCATTAAGCCAATAACTTAAGGTTCAGGCAACAACATGATCAAACACGGACTGGTCAGAGCCAGTAAGTGCGGTAAATGCCCATACTGAAATGCAACTGCAGGACCTAATCAACAGTCAGGAGAGCAGACATGAAACCAAATTCTATGGGTGCATAATTAAGAGGAGAGAACATAAACAAATATTTGCAATACTTTAAAAAATCACATTTACAAGAAAATCAAACATCACAATTTTTATATTTTGAGGCTCATGAGGGGTACACCACTGTGTTAAGTAAATAATTACACTTTCATCAACATACCATAGCCATATGATTACATGGTGAACTTCAGTAAAGAATATCCCTTAAAAATTCAAAATAATTTATCTTAAATAAACAAAATCTCTGACGAATTGACATGATTTTAAAATAAATCTTATGACATAAAAAGTAGATAAACTGCATATGACTCAAAAATTTCATGAATGCTATTTCTCACAACAAAATTAAAAGAAAGGAAAGAAAAAGAAAAGAAAGAAAAACTTAAAAAGCAGAGAAGTCAAGGTTATATTTTCTGTTAAATACCTACAGTCTACAAAATCTCTGTTATCAAATAACGGCTGATGTGTATGCTTTGACAAATAGGTGACATGTTATCTTATGGCTGGAAAGAACACTAGCTAGAACCGGTGCCTGAATGGAAAACCACCCAACATCTGTACAAGCTGATATAGAGCATATATATGAGCAACTAGGAACTTGCATCAGAGAACTGGTGGGTCCAATCCAACACTTGGAAAAACGGGTAATTAAGAACCAAAGATCTGCTACCTTAGAACAGCTTTAATAATTTTTTTGTCTAGCAATATTTAAAACAGGTAAGTTTTGCATTGCAACCTTAAGAAGACACTAATATAGCTTAAAAAAAAAGCAACCAGACTATACCCTGAACTCCATACCAGGAACTAGAAGTATATAAATTTTACTTCTAGGTAACTATAATTTTGTCCTGATATCTAGAATTACTAGGTATAAATAATTAAACAGTGAATACATACATCAATGAATATGTTAACTTTACACTAGTTAATAACAAATCTTTTAAATAAATTATTATAAAACAGAACAAGTACCCATTAAGATGGTTTCTAATGTATCATAGTCAATAAAATAAAAGCAAAAGAGAAATAAAAATGTATCATATTCAAATTAGCCATTGGCCTCCATAAGAAAATATTTCAGAAAGCCATACATTGAAAATAATCCATAATGTTGTCCAATCATAAAAACAGATTTTGGTTTTTAAAGACAGATCAAAAATAGTTGCATTTTGCTTAACTGTTGGTTGTTTTTATTTATTTATTTATTTTTTTACTCTTTTTCTACCCTAACTTTCATGGCAATATATAATATTAATACCAAGAGAAGCAAAAAACCAAATGCTCCATTTAAATGGAAATTAAAGATATCTCAAACTTTTTATTTAGAGATGAGGTATGATCAGTTTGCCACAATAATTTTTGTTAATCATTAATATGGCTACATTTCTATTTTTCTACCCTTCAACTAACTGGAACACTGAAAGATCTCAAATTTTAATGAGCATGGGAACAGAGTTAGAGTTAAGAATTGTATGCATTTGACAGTTACTGTTCTATTTATATCTTGGTTGAATACTGGAAAAATTAATGCTATCACTGGAGAACCATACCAGAGAGAGGGTGGAAAGAAGAGAATAGTCATCTCAAGGTTCTATTTGATTTTTGTCTGAGAGAAAATTCTATGTAGCAGGCAGGCATTCTTGACTAAAACAAGACTCCAGTTGACTGTCATGAATAATGTTGAGAAGGTTCAAAGGAAGAAATTTAGTGAAAAGTAGGAGAAACATGTGAAATACATGTTTGGTGTTAGGTTATTACTGAAAATGGATTTTTATAGTGAGATCTCTATATTACTCTGACAATTCAGTATTATAGAAAGAAAAAAGACTTTGAAGTGAGAAGACCTGTGATCTATACCCTTCTGGATAATTTATTCTGCAAGTGACTCGTTCTCATGTATTAACTCTGCCTCAGTACATCCCCTTATAAAGTATACCCTATGACTTAGAATCTAATGAGTTGCTAGAAAGAGATCACAAAATTATAACAAGCTGCAATATTATTTCCTATATATACATAATGTTATTGAGATTCTGTACCTGAAATACATTTCATATCATAAAAATAATACATGTTTTTTATTTTGTTTTGTTTTGTTTTTATAGCCTTCTTTTCACACCACTGGTGAGGAGAGATTTCTACCCTAGGGCTCTGGAGATGGCCAAACACATGACACCTGACACTGGGCAGATGCGACTGATAGCAGTTTATTGGTCACATATCCTCACAGGAGGAGGACACTGAAAGCTGTGAAGGGCACACAGAAGCTGTATTTGGAAACAGAGCGAACACCCAGGGGCTGTTGGAGGCAGGCTTTAGAGGATCCGGAAGGTCAGGGGCCACATTGGTTGTTTCCTGTGGGAACATGTGATTGGCCTGTCTGAATAACTCAGTGGTCTAGAGGGGAACTGAAACTTGCTACTCAAGGATAAGCGGGAATGGTGCCTGGTCCCCTTTTAAGAGAGCTGTTTGGCTACAGGACCTTTTCTGTGGGAACAGTGTGGAGGGAACTTGCAGTCAGACCATCATGGCCTTCCCAATTCTACTACACATTAAGGCAACACATGACACCAAGCCTTAATTTTAGTCTTCTCACCACACTGGTCACCAACATAAATTTGCAAAATCAAATGCAACATAGCTTTCTAAAAACATTTTGGAATCTGTGAGGTTAAGCAGTTTATGAGAAAGCTACATCGTAAGTGCTCTTTTTTAAGAGACATTTTCTCCTTTGGAGGAAACAGGATGCTTCTTTTTATGATAAATCTTTTGTGTATTTAATTTTCTAAATACTTCTGAAATGTATTCAAAATCAGGGTCAGCTGTCTTGAAAACTTCTATTGTTGTTCTCATTTGCAAGAATTCCTGCAAAAAAAAAAGTCTTTTAATGTTAGATCTTGACAGTTTAAATGGGAAAAATTTTCCCTTCAATGATCCCTACTCTCTTTTTCATAGATATAAATACCTGTTATGAATAGCATTCCTCCTCATTAATGGATTTATCTTTACTTTTATCTTTTCAAAAAATTTTAAAACTCTTTTTTTTGGGAGACAGGCATTGTTAATTCTCTACTTAACTGTTATGCTATTCAGTTATACTCCTGAATCAATTATACCATACTTTTATCTCACTAGAAATGTTTTTCATGGATATTTTACCACTTCAAAACAATGCTTGGCAGAACGATAGTCATTCCTTCTCATCATGAAGGGATGAAATCTAAAGTATCAGTCTTGTGGATCACGCATCATGTTTTCTTATTGGCATTGATTTTTTTTATTGCATTGGCCTAAAACCGATCAATTTGGCATAGCATTCTATCCGTTATTGGTTAGAGACTTCACATGTCCACATTGTCCATATACATAGAGTGTTGGTCTATTATTTTGAGATTTACAATACGAAAGTGTTTAAAATGTGGATTCACAAAGCACATCTCCTGTAGTAAGAGTTCACTTATAATACATATGTTATTACCTAATGTTTATGAAAAATTTTTTCTTTACTATAAAGCACTATACAAATAGTGTTCATAATACATCCTTGATTTTACTGCTTTCTTCCTCAATACCATTGTTTTCTTTCTTAACAGTTCCACTTTATTACTTTTTTGTCTTAATTCCTTACGTTATATCAAGATGAACTCAACTTGCCATTTTATCCACCTCTAAATCATCTCTGAACCTAATGAATTACTCATTAGAACTTCCTGGACATATTTGAGAGGCTCCTTTTGCCCCTTAATTTCCAAGGGTATTTGTGTACTTTTTTGTTAACATCAGGAAGACAAGATATTTAGAAGAGAATTGCATTTGTGTTTGCAATACTTGCCAATATTTTCCTTCTAAAAGTATAGCAAAATATATTCACAAAAAGAAAGCTGTCAGGGGGCGGAGCAAGATGGCGGAGGAGTAGGAGACCTAGATTTCGTCTGGTCTCAGGAATTCAGCTGAATAGGGATCAAACCAATCTGAACACCTACGAACTCAACAGGAGATCGAACAGGAGAGTAGCAACAACTCTCTGAACAGAGAAGCGACCACTTACTGGAAGGTAGGGCTTGCGGAGAAGTGAATACGAGGCGATATTCGGGAGGATAGACGGCGGGGGAGGGGCCTCCGCCGGCCGCTTCTGGCAAGTGATAGAGCCGCGGAGCACAAAATCGGACCTTTTAGAAGTTGGCTCGGCGGAGGGAAGTCGCTGCAGTGGCTAAGCGGGGGATGGAATCCTCCCGGGACAGTGTGGTCTCAGGACCCTTGGGGTCACAGAGAGACCGGGGGTGCCTGAGTGCGGCAGAGCTCCCAGGTATCAGAGCAGGGAGCCGGCTGCAGATACGGAGCAGAGTCGCGGGCTCTCAGCTCGGGGTTGCCATAAACTGTGATCTGTGGCCCAGTCGGGGCATGGCTCCCCCAGCAGGGACCCAACTCCAAACTGGGTTTGGAGACTCCGCGCGGGGTCGGGTGCCAGAGATAGCAACGCTCGATCACAGGCCGGGTGAGCACGGAGTGCGGCCGGAGACCGGGGACACGGAAGTGACTGCTTTTCTCTGGGGGCGCACTGAGGAGTGGGGCCCCGAGTTCTCAGCTCCTTCAAGTGGAGATTGGGAGGCCACCATTTCTGCCCTGGTCCTCCAAAGCTGTACCGAGAGCTTGCAGGGAACAAAAGCTCCTGAGAGCAAACCGGAGCAGCTTCCTTAGCCTGGACCGACAAGGGCGGGGCAATTCCGCCTCCGGCAAAGACATTTGGAAACCACGGCAACAGGCCCCTCCCCCAGAAGATCAGCACAAACAGCCAGCAAGCCAAGACCAAGTTGATCGATCAAGGAGAATAGGAGAACTCCAGCGCTAGGGGAATACTGCACATAGATTCATGGCTTTTTTTTTTTTTTTACCATGATTCATTATTTCATCAAAGTTAATTTTTGTTGCCTGTTTTTTTTTTATTTTTCTTTTTCCCTTTTTCAACCAACATCTTATAAATCCCTTTTAAAAAAAAAAAACAACATTTTTTATTTTTCATTTTTAGAGTCATATTTTATCCCTTCATAGTAGTTACCCTTATTTTTGGCATATATATATATATAAGTTGTTCTCTCTTTAAAATTTTGAGGTACAGTTTCTTCTAACAGATCAAAATATACCCTAAATCACTAGTGTATGGCTTTGTTCTAGTCTCCTGCCTGATCACATTCTCTCCCTTTTTCCTTTTTTTTTCTTAAATCTTCTTTCTTTTTTCAAACAACTTATCTTACCAAGTCCTTTTATACAATCTTTTATAATTTTCATCTTTACAGTCATCTTCCATCCCTTCATTGTATCAACCCTTATTTTGTACATATATGTCTTTCTTCCTTTAAAATTTTAGGAGGCACTTTTTTCTAACAGACCAAAATACGCCCAAAATCTAGTGTGTGGCACTGATCTATGCACTAGCCTGATCATATTTGATCATATTCTGCCTTTTTTGTATTGTTTTGTTTTAGTTTTTATCTTTTTTTTTCTTTTTTTTTTCTTTTTCTCTTTCTTTTTTCTTTCTTTCCCTTTCTTTTCCCCTGGTGTCAGGTCTTTTCTGATTTGTATACAGTATATTTGCTGGGGACGTTGTAAACCTGTTAGCATTTTGTTCTCTCATTCATCTATTCTCCTCTGGACAAAATGACAAGACGAAAAAAATCACCTCAGCAAAAAGAACAAGAGGTAGTACCGTCAGCCAGGGACCTACTCAATACGGATATTAGTACGATGTCGGACCTAGAGTTCAGAATCATGATTTTAAAGATACTAGCTGGGCTTGAAAAAAGCGTGGAAGTTATTAGAGAAACCCTTTCTGGAGAAATAAAAGAACTAAAATCTAACCAAATCGAAATCAAAAAGGCTATTGATGAGGTGCAATCAAAAATGGGGGCACTAAATGCTAGGATAAATGAGGCAGAAGAGAGAATCAGCGATATAGAAGACCAAATGATGGAAAATAAAGAGACTGAGAAAAAGAGAGAGAAACAACTACAGGATCACGAGGGCAGAATTCGAGAGATAAGTGATATGATAAGACGAAACAACATTAGAATAATTGGGATCCCAGAAGAAGAAGAGAGAGAGAGAGGGGCAGAAGGTATATTGGAGCAAATTATAGCAGAGAACTTCCCTAATGTGAGGAAGGAAACAGGCATTAAAATCCAGGAGGCACAGAGAACCCCTCTCAAAATCAATAATAATAGGTCAACACCCCGACATCTAATAGTAAAACTTACGAGTCTCAGAGACAAAGAGAAAATCCTGAAAGCAGCTCGGGAGAAGAGATATGTAACCTACAATGGTAGAAACATTAGATTGGCAACAGACCTATCCACAGAGACCTGGCAGGCCAGAAAGGACTGGCAAGATATCTTCAGAGCACTAAACGAGAAAAATATGCAGCCAAGAATACTATATCCAGCTAGGCTATCATTGAAAATAGAAGGAGAGATAAAAAGCTTCCAGAACAAACAAAAATTAAAGGAATTCGCAAACACGAAACCAGCCCTCCAAGAAATATTGAGAGGGGTCCTCTAAGCAAAGAAAGAACCTAAAAGCAGCAAAGAGCAGAAACGAACACAGACAACAGACAGTTAACAGTCACCTTACAGGTAATACAATGACACTAAATTCATACCTTTCAATAGTTACCCTGAATGTAAATGGGCTCAATGCCCCAATCAAAAGACACAGGCTATCAGATTGGATTAAAAAACAAGACCCATCCATATGCTGTCTGCAAGAGACTCATTTTAGACCCAAAGACACCCACAGATTGAAAGTGAGGGGGTGGAAAACCATTTACCATGCTAATGGACACCAAAAGAAAGCTGGAGTGGCAATCCTTATATCAGACAAACTAGATTTTAAAACAAAGACTGTAATAAGAGATGAGGAAGGACACTATATCCTACTTAAAGGGTCTATCCAACAAGAAGATCTAACAATTGTAAATATCTATGCCCCGAACATGGGAGCAGCCAATTATATAAGGCAATTAATAACAAAAGCAAAGAAACACATTGACAACAATACAATAATAGTGGGGGACTTTAACACCCCCCTGACTGAAATGGACAGATCATCTAAGCAAAAGATCAACAAGGAAATAAAGACTTTAAATGAAACCCTGGACCAAATGGACTTCACGGACATATTCAGAACATTCCATCCCAAAACAAAGGAATACACATTCTTCTCTAGTGCCCATGGAACATTCTCCAGAATTGATCACATCCTAGGTCACAAATCAGGTCTCAATCGGTACCAAAAGATTGGGATCATTCCCTGCATATTTTCAGACCACAATGCTTTGAAACTAGAACTCAACCACAAGAGGAAAGTCGGAAAGAACTCAAATACATGGAGGCTAAAGAGCATCCTACTAAAGAATGAATGGGTCAACCAAGAAATCAAAGAAGAATTTAAAAAATTCCTGGAAACCAATGAAAATGAAAACACAACTGTTCAAAATCTTTGGGATACAGCAAAGGCAGTCCTGAGAGGAAAGTATATAGCAATACAAGCCTTTCTCAAGAAACAAGAGAGGTCTCAAATACACAACCTAACCCTACACCTAAAGGAGCTGGAGAAAGAACAGCAAATAAAGCCTAAACCCAGCAGGAGAAGAGAAATCATAAAGATCAGAGCAGAAATCAATGAACTAGAAACCAAAAGAACAGTAGAACAGATCAACGAAACTAGGAGCTGGTTCTTTGAAAGAATTAACAAGATTGATAAACCCCTGGCCAGACTTATCAAAAAGAAAAGAGAAATGACCCAAATCACCAAATCATGAATGAAAGAGGAGAGATCACAACCAACACCAAAGAAATACAAACAATTATAAGAACATATTATGAGCAACTCTATGCCAACAAATTAGATAACCTGGAAGAAATGGGTGCATTCCTAGAGATGTATCAACTACCAAAATTGAACCAGGAAGAAATAGAAAACCTGAACAGACCTATAACCACTAAGGAAATTGAAACAGTCATCAAAAATCTCCCAAGAAACAAAAGCCCAGGGCCAGATGGCTTCCCAGGGGAATTCTATCAGACATTTAAAGAAGAATTAATACCTATTCTCCTGAAACTGTTCCAAAAAATAGAAATGGAAGGAAAACTTCCAAACTCATTTTATGCGGCCAGCATTACCTTGATCCCAAAACCAGACAAAGACCCCATCAAAAAAGAGAATTACAGACCAATATCCTTGATGAACATGGATGCAAAAATTCTCACCAAAATACTAGCCAATAGGATCCAACAGTACATTAAAAGGATTATTCACCAGGACCAAGTGGGATTTATTCCTGGGCTGCAAGGCTGGTTCAACATCCGCAAATCAATCAACGTGATACAATACATTAACAAAAGAAAGAGCAAGAATCATATGATCCTCTCAATAGATGCAGAAAAAGCATTTGACAAAGTACAGCATCCTTTCTTGATCAAAATTCTTCAGAGTATAGGGATAGAGGGTACATACCTCAATATCATAAAAGCCATCTATGAAAAACCTACAGCGAATATCATTCTCAATGGGGAAAGGCTGAGAGCTTTTCCCCTAAGGTCAGGAACGCGGCAGGGATGTCCACTATCACCACTGCTATTCAACATAGTATTAGAAGTCCTAGCCACAGCAATCAGACAACAAAAAGAAATCAAAGGCATCCAAATCGGCAAAGAGGAAGTCAAACTCTCACTCTTTGCAGATGATATGATACTGTATGTGGAAAACCCAAAAGACTCCACCCCAAAACTGCTAGAACTCATACAGGAATTCAGTAAAGTAGCAGGATATAAAATCAATGCACAGAAATCAGTGGCATTCCTATACACCAACAACAAGACAGAAGAGAGACAAATCAAGGAGTCGATCCCATTTACAATTGCACCCAAAACCATTAGATACCTAGGAATAAATCTAACCAAAGAGGCAAAGGATCTGTACTCAGAAAACTATAAAATACTCAGGAAAGAAATTGAAGAAGACACAAAGAAATGGAAAAACGTTCCATGCTCATGGATTGGGAGAATCAACATTGTGAAGATGTCAATGCTACCTAGAGCAATCTACACATTCAATGCAATCCCCATCAAAATACCATCCACTTTTTTCAAAGAAATGGAACAAATAATCCTAAAATTTGTATGGAACCAGAAGAGACCCCGAATAGCCAGAGGAATACTGAAAAAGAAAAGCAAAGCTGGCGGCATCACAATTCCGGACTTCCAGCTCTATTACAAAGCTGTCATCATCAAGACAGTATGGTACTGGCACAAAAACAGACACATAGATCAATGGAACAGAATCGAGAGCCCAGAAATGGACCCTCAACTCTATGGTCAACTTATCTTTGACAAAGCAGGAAAGAATGTCCAATGGCAAAAAGACAGTCTCTTCAACAAATGGTGTTGGGAAAATTGGACAGCCACATGCAGAAGAATGAAACTGGACCATTTCCTTACACCACACACAAAAATAGACTCCAAATGGTTGAAAGACCTAAACGTGAGACAGGAGTCCATCAAAATCCTAAAGGAGAACACAGGTAGCAACCTTTTCGACCTTAGCCGCAGCAACTTCTTCCTAGAAACATCGCCAAAAGCACGGGAAGCCAGGGCAAAAATGAACTATTGGGATTTCATCAAGATAAAAAGCTTTTGCACAGCAAAAGAAACAGTCCACAAAACCAAAAGACAACTGACAGAATGGGAGAAAATATTTGCAAATGACATATCAGATAAAGGGCTAGTATCCAAAATCTATAAAGAACTTATCAAACTCAACACCCAAAGAACAAATAACCCAATCAAGAAATAGGCAGAAGACATGAACAGACATTTCTCCAAAGAAGACATCCAAATGACCAACAGGCACATGAAAAAGTGCTCAACATCGCTCGGCATCAGGGAAATCCAAATCAAAACCTCAATGAGATACCACCTCACACCAGTCAGAATGGCTAAAATTAACAAGTCAGAGAACGACAGATGTTGGCGGGGATGTGGAGAAAGGGGAACCCTCCTACACTGTTGGTGGGAATGCAAGCTGGTGAAACCCCTCTGGAAAACAGTATGGAGGTTCCTCAAACAGTTGAAATTAGAGCTACCGTTCGATCCAGCAATTGCACTACTGGGTATTTACCACAAAGACACAAATGTAGGGACCCGAAGGGGTACATGTACCCCAATGTTTATAGCGGCAATGTCCACCATAGCCAAACTGTGGAAAGAGCCAAGATGCCCATCGACAGATGAATGGATAAAGATGAAGTGGTATATATACACAATGGAATATTATGCAGCCATCAAAAGGAATGAGATCTTGCCATTTGCAACGACGTGGATGGAACTGGAGGGTGTTATGCTGAGTGAAATAAGTCAATCAGAGAAAGACATGTATCACATGACCTCACTGATATGAGGAATTCTTAATCTCAGGAAAGAAACTGAGTGTTACTGGAGTGGTTGGGGGTGGGAGGGATGGGGTGGCTGGGTGATAGACATTGGGGAGGGTATGTGCTACGGTGAGCGCTGTGAATTGTGCAAGACTGTTGAATCACAGTTCTGTACTTCTGAAACAAATAATGCAACATATTTTAAGAAAAAAGAAAAAGAAGAAGATAACAGGAGAGGAAGAAAAGGGGAGTATGTCAGAGGGGGAGACGAACCATGAGAGATGATGGACTCTGAAAAACAAACTGAGGGTTCTAGAGGGGAGGGGGATGGGGGATGGGTTAGCCTGGTGATGGGTATTGAGGAGGACACGTTCTGCATGGAGCACTGGGTGTTATGAACAAACAATGAATCATGGAACACTGCACCAAAAACTAATGATGTAATATATGGTGATTAACATAACAATAAAAAAATTACCAAAATGTACTCAAGAATAAACAGAAAACCTGACATGAAAAAAAAAAAAAGAAAGCTGTCAAATGCACTAAAATTAATGAAAAAAGACAGAACATCATTTTGTCCTTTGATGTTTTAGATGCAAACTATGCATATGCATGTATGATTATACTCAAGCATCAGAGCACCCAATTTTTTATTCTTCCCTGTTTTTTTTTATTATTATATTATGTTAATCACCATACATTACATCATTAGTTTTTGATGCAGTGTTCCATGATTCATTATTTGCATATAACACCCAGTGCTCCATTCAGTATGTGCCCTCTTTAATACCCATCACCAGGCTAGCCCATCCCCCCACCCCCCACCCCTCTAGAACCTTCAGTTTGTTTCTCAGAGTCCATGGTTCGTCTCCCCCTCCGATTTCCCCCCCTTCATTCTTCCCCTCCTGCTATCTTCTTCTTTCTTTTTTTCTTAACATATAATGTATTATTTGTTTCAGAGGTACAGATCTGTGATTCAACACAATTCACAGCACTCACCATAGCACATACCCTTACCAATGTCTATCACCCAGCCGCCCCATCCCTCCCACCCCCGACCACTCCAGCACCCTCACTTTGTTTCCTCAGATTAAGAATTCCTCATATCAGCGAGGCCATACGATACATATCTTTCTCTGATTGACTTATTTCGCTCAGCATAATACCCTCCAGTTCCATCCATGTCATTGCAAATGGCAAGATTTCATTCCTTTTGATGGCTGCATAATATTCCATTGTACATAGATACCATATAGTTGTCTAAAATTCTTGATTAAACCAGATATTTAAACTAATTGCGATACTCTTAATTAGTCATGTATACTCAGAAACACACCACCTGAGAAAGAGAAAAATGTCAAATTTTACTTTTTGTCCTCTCACCCCAATATTTTCTGTCATTTCTACAATGAATGGGAGGCAAATTATGCTTACAATGCTAATTCTCACAAATCCATGTATAATAGAGGGTGTCTGATCAATATATTATTGACAATAAAACAAATCAATGAAAAAAGAGTAGCAAAGTATTAAAATCTTAGATTCTTACAAGTGGAAAGGATGATACAAAATATGAAGGCCTTGTTGCCATCTGAATAGAGAAAGTTTCAAGTTTTTTTTTGAACCTGAAATGTTAATATTTGAAAATCCAATTTTAAGGAAAAGAATATAAAATTAGAATTACAAAATTACCTCAGGTCCTTTGAAGAGACTGGCAAAGTTAAGATGAGTGAAGCATAAGTTTCATATAAAATCCCAAATTTGTGACTACATACATTTAATCAAAAGTTGGGCCTTAAGCTGACCGCAAATCTGCCTACTTTAGAACGTTTATCCATCATCCTGTCGAAGTACCCAGCACATTTACTCCTTCCTCATGACAGTCCTTTAAATGTTTGAGTTAAATTGCATCTCTAATAAAAGTCTGTTCCTTTGTTTTTTTCACTCAGAGTCAAATGATCTCTGATTCCCTCAATTATTATTTATGTTATATGCATTCAGAATTTCTCTCAATTCTTCTAACTGGGCATTATTCTTCTCAATATATAGGATACAGACTATATACAACTCAACAAATGTTAACGTAGTAACAGTTCTTTCCATTCTTATATTATGGAGATTCAGACCATGTGACTTCCACCTTCAATGTCACTGCAATAGACAGTAATGATATTGTCTTAAGGTAATTCTAGAACAAACTCACATCTGAGAATTTATCCTAGTGTTAGGTAATTATATATTATTTTAGTGTTAAACTTTTTAATTGTTTAATCTATTAATTGATCCTTGAAGAAAAATCCCATTTGTAGATTCAATCCTCTGGCTGAATATTGCTACATTTCTGAAATATTCTTCAGTGTTTCTGTTTAGGCATTTAAAGATTCCCTTGAATGCAAATGACTTGTCAGCCAATTTCTCTCCTCAGAGTAAATTTAAAGGGATGTTTTCTCATTTTCCAATGAGCACAGTTTATTAAAGTCGAACTGTATTGAATTTACAAATGTACTTTAAAAGTAAATATTATTTTTTGTGGTATTCACTTTAGCCTGAGGCATTTTTGAGCTATTACAGATGTCATGCCATGATCTTTCAATCATTGGTGGGAGTGAACAATGTAATTTAAAATCATGACTATATCTCTGTATACTAAATGGAATGATAGAACAGGACATTCAAAATACAAATGAAGATTTATTTTAAAATATATTTGTCCAGAAATCTACCTAAAGACCAACAGAACAAATTCCACAACCTAAGGGAGAGAAGAGGCCACATCAAAGAGGATAGGAAGTGAGGAGATGTGGTTTAGGGGAGAAACAGATCACAGGTGCTGTGGAGGGGAGGGAGCCATGGTTATAGAGAAGGGCAAGAAAGAGAGGAGCACACAGGGGAACACACACACAAAAAAAACACATTTCCCCAAAGTCATTGGCTTAGAAAATGAGAGGGGCTGAATATCATGAATTCTTGCAATCTGCAGGACTTAAAGCCTCGAGTTTAAAGGTCAGCAGGCTTGGCTGGGATAGAGCCCAGATGAAGGACACTGTGCTAGGCAGGCAAACAACACGGAAGCAGACAGTATGGTAATATCGATCTGAAGAACACCTGGGGCACACAGTGGGGAGATTATTTGCTTCTTGAAGCTCATCCCTGAGAGACAGCATTCACAGAGATGCTTCTCCAGGAACAAAGGTGCTGCCTGGCACCATTTCCCTGCCCTTCAGCAAAAACACAGAGCCAGCTGTGGGAAGCAGCACAGAACTGAACCCTGGCAGCCAAACTTGCTTACACCAAGCCCTAGTCCCCTGAACTCTGGTGGGCCTGTCCTTCTCAGTCAAGTTTGCCTCGTCCCACCGTGACAGGCCCTCCCTCAGAAGACCAGCACACACTCCTGCCACACCACATCTCCAGAGAGTTCTGTAGGGCCTAGGTTCTGGTGGAAGTGGTGTCAGGTCTTATCTCACAAGCAGACAGAGCACATGAGTTAAAACTCACCACATTCAGGCTAGGGACCAAACACTGCCCACAGCAGGCAAGGAGAGCCTCTGCAGACAGCTGGCCTGAAAGATAGAGCAGCCAAAACAAAGCAGAGCACATGCAGCACACACCTGAGATACTCTCTGAAGTGCCAGGCCCTGGGCACTACATGACCTCTACTTTCAGGAACAGGAGACATAACTGGCTTCTTCAACACAGAGAAGAATGTGGAGATTTAGACAAAAGGCCAAGCAGAGGCATTTATCCCAAATGAAAGAACAAGATAAGGCCGTGGCAAGAGATCTAAGTGAAACAGATGTAACATGCCTGATGGAAAATTTAAAGCAACAATTATAAGGATACTCAGTGGGCTTGAGAAAAGAAGACATCAATGAGACCCTTACCATGGAGATAAAAAGTTAAAAAAGAATCAATCAGAGATGAAGAAAACAATAAACAAGATTGGGAGCAGGCTTGACGCAAGCAGAGGAAGAAGGCTGGAAGATGCAGAGGAACGAATTAGTGACCCAGAAGACAAAATAATGGAAAACAGTGAAGCTGAACAAAAGAGAGAAAGAAGTATTATGCAACACAAGAAGACTTAAGGAACTAATTGACTCCATCAAACATATTAACATTTGTATTAAAGGAGTCCCAGAAGAAGAAGAGAGAGAAATGAGGATAGAAAAGTTATTTAAAGACATAATAGCAGAAAATTTCTCTAATCTGGGGAAAGAAACAGACATCCAGATCCAAGAGGCACAGAGAACTCCCATCAAAATCAACAAAATCAGGTCAACACCAAGACATTTGTGATTAAATTGCAAAATATAGAGATAAGGAAAACATCTCAAAAACAACAAGACGAAAGAAGTCCTCCTTAATTTACAAGGGAAAACCCATAAGGCTAGTTGGATATTTCTCAACAGAAACTTGGCAAGCCAGAAGAGAGTGGCATGATATATTCAAAGTGTTGAATGGGAAAAATATGCAACCAAGAATATTCTATCCAGCAATACAGGATACAAGGAGAGATAAAGAGTTTCCCAGACAAATGCAAACTAAAGGAGATTGTGACCACTAAACCAGCCCCACAAGAGATATTAAAGGGGACTCTTTGAGTGCAAAGAAGAAACCAAAAATGACAAAGACAAGAAAGGATCAGAGAAAATCTCTAGAAACAATGACAAAACAAATAATAAAGTAGCCATCAATACATATCTGTCAATAATTTATTTGAATGTAAATAGACTACATGTTCCAATGGAAAGACACAGAGTGCCAGAATGGATATAAAAACAAGAACTATCTATATGCTACCTACAAGAGACTCATTTTAGACCTAAAGACATCTGAAGATTGAAAGTGAGGGGGTGGAGAAACATTTATCACACAAATGGATGTCAAAAGAAAACTGGAGTAGCACTACTTACATAGGGCATACTTGACTTTAAGACTATAAAAAGAGAAAAGGACATTATAGAATCATAAAGGGGACAATCCAACAAGAAGATATAACAATTTTAAATATTTTTAAACACCCAACATGGGAGAACCAAAATATATCAACAATTAATAACAAACATAAAAGAACCAATTGATAATAACACAATGGTAGGGGACTTTAACACCCCACTGACATCAATGGACAGGTCATCTAGGCAGAAAATAAACAAGGAAATAATATCTTTAAATGATGCACTGGACCAGATGGACTTAACAGATATATTCAGAACATTGCATCCTAAGACAGGAGAATACACATTCTTTTCAAGAGCACATGGAACTCACCAGAACAGATCACATATTAGGTCACAAAATAGGCCTCAACAAATAACAAAAAGATTGAAATCATACCATGCACATTTTCTGACCACAACACTATGAAACTAGAAGTCAACCACAAGAAAAAATTTGGAAAAGCCCCAAATACATGGAGGTTAAACCACAGGCTACTATACTATGAATGGGTCAACCAGGAAATCAAAGAATAAATTTAAAAAATACATAGAAACAAATGAAAATGAAAATACAAAGGTCCAAAACCTTTGGGATGCAGCAAAAGTGGTCCGAAGAGGAAAGTATATAGCAATAGAGGCCTACATCAAGAAGAAAGAAAAATCTCAAATAACCTAACATTACACCTAAAAGAACTAGAAAAAAGAATAAAAGAAGCTTAAAACCAGCAGAAGGAAGGAAATAATAAAGATTACAGCAGAAATAAATGATATAGAAACTAAAAAAGCAAAAGTACATATCAATGAAACCAGGAGCTGATTCTTTGAAAAAATTAATAAAATTGATAAACTTCTACCAGACTTTCACAAAGAAAACAGAAAGGACCCAAATAAATAAAATCACTGAGAAAAGAGAAATTGCAACCAACATCACAGAAATACAATTATAAGAGAATATTATGAAAAGCTATATGCCAACAACTTGGACAGCTGAGAAGAAATGGATAAATTCATACAAACATATAAGCTACCAAAACTGAAACCAGAAAAAATAGAAAACGAACAGACTGAAACCCAGCAAAATCCTAGAGGAGAAAATAGGCAATAACCTCTTGGAAACTGGCTTTAGCAACTTCTTACTAGATATGTCTCCTGAGACAAGGGAAACAGAAGCAAAAAGAACCAATGGGACTTCATCAAGATATAAAGCTTCTGCACAGCGAAGGAATCAATCAACAAAACTAAAGGTGACCTTTGGAATGGGAGAAGATATTTGCAGATGACATATCTGATAAAGGGTTAATATCCAAAATCTATAAAGACCTCACCAAACTCAAGACCCAAAAAACAATAATCCAGTTAAAAAAACAGGTAGAAGACATGAATAGACATTTTTTTTCAAAGAAGATACACAGATGACTAACAGACACATGAAAAGATGCTCAACATCACTCATCATCAGGGAAATACAAATCAAAACCACGATGAGATATCACCTCACACCAGTCAGAATGGCTAAAATTAACAACACAGGAAACAACAGATGTTGGCAAGGATGCAGAGAAAGGGGAACTCTCTTACACTGTTGGTGTGAATGTAAACTGGCGCAACCGCTCTGGGAAACAGTATGGAGGTTCCTCAAGACGTTAAAAATAGAACTACCCTATGACCCAGCAATTGTACTACTATTTACCCAAAGGATACAAAAATACTGATTTAAAGGTGCATGTGCATTCAGATGTTTATACTGGCATTAACAACAATAGCCAAATCATGGAAAGAGCCCAAATGTCTATCAACTGATGATGGATAAAGAATATGTGGTATGTATATACAATGGAGTATTATTCAGCCATCAAAAGAATGAAATCTTGTTTGCAACAACGTGGTTGAAGCTAGAGTATCATTGTAAGCAAAATAAGTCCTTCAGAGAAAGAAACAAACAAATGAACATAGAGAAAAAAAAAAGAGAGAGAGAGGCAAACCATAAAACACACTCTTAACTGTAGAGAACAAACTGAGGGTTGCCTAGAGGAGATGTGATGGGGGTGGACTAAATGGGTAATAGGTATTAAGGAGGGCACTTGTTGTGATGAGCACTGAGCATTATTATGTAAGTGATGAATCACTAACTTCTACACCTGAAACTAATATTACAGTGTATTTTAACTGACTGGAATTTAAATAAAACTTTTTTTTTTTTAAAGATTTTATTTATTTATTTGAGAGAGAGAGAGAGAATGAGAGATAGAAAGCACGAGAGGGAAGAGGGTCAGAGGGAGAAGCAGACTCCCTGCTGAGCAGGGAGCCCGATGTGGGACTCGATCCTGGGACTTCAGGATCATGACCTGAGCCGAAGGCAGTCGCTTAACCAACTGAGCCACCCAGGCGCCCTGGAATTTAAATAAAACTTAAAACTAAAAGAAAAAAAAGACTATGTAGCCGAAATCGATACTCAAACTCAAATTGCTTAATATCTATCTTCCCCACCATTTTCTGAATTAGCTATTTATGAAATTGAATTGAACTGAGTCATTTATACCTTTCATCACTCTCCAACTTTTGCTACTTTTAAATATTGAGATCATTCATTCAAGGATGACTGAACACATGTTTAATTGCTTAATTTACTTATATCATTTTAATGAATGTGAATTATAACTCAGTCGATTTAGTCTTTGTGATTGACACTGACGATAAAATTAGACCTCAAACAAAGCAAGTTAGTTCTTTTTTATTTGTTAGGAAGAGTCATAGCCTTTGTGTGATAGGACGTATCCTTCAAACATGGAGCAAAACAGAAAGTTTGCCTCTTTATGGATCCCATCAGTGATGTCAAAATGTTTCACCTGCATTAACTCCAATCATTATCTGCCATTTTGTAACCAGCAGGCAAGCAGTCATGTCTGAGACTCTGCCAAGTAATGGGAAACAGTACTAATAAAATGTTAGACATCAACACTATTATCACAAAAACCATAGTCTACTGGTAAAGATAAATTAAACAAGTAAAAATACACACACACACACACACACACACACACAAAGAGTAAAAATTGCATGGTTATTACCTAAATAAGGTCGTGAGAAGGAATGTTTCCAGCCTACAGTATGAGTGGACCTGTGATTTGTTCATTCCATTTATGATATCTCATTCAAACCTCACACAACCTGGCAAGAGATATATTAAATGTACGTGAAAAACAAGGAAACATACCCTGAAAGAATAAAGCAATAGATTTAATAATTTCTAGGACTAGGATTTGTATTCCAGCCATTCTGTGTGAGTTTGAAGTCAATGTCTGAGTTCTTTCTGTAATATTAAAAGACTATTTTGCATTGACTTATTGTATTACCATCTGGTTCTTCTGCTGTACTATTTTAGTAGATTTTTCAAATTCCCAAGTGAAATAAAAGAGGTTTAAATAACTTTTAAAGGAAATGTCATAGCAAAGATTTATTTTATCTGTTTTTCTTTTCCCCAACAAATTGACACTTGTGGTGTTATATATAAACAGAGTCATTATGACAAACACAGACCTCATAAAAATTTTTGTAATAGAAAATGTTCTTAGCATTTGAACTAAACTTGAAAAAGCAAGAAGATAATAAATTGTAATCATAATTTTGCCAACAGAAGTATATTATTCTTTGCATTAAAACACAATTATCTTCAAATAAATCTGTATAAACAATCTTTGAACAAACACAATGAGCTATTTCTGCCTCTACAAGGTCTAATAGATAATTTCTGCACCATTTCCATAGGCTGGGAGTTAAGGTGACACTAAAATATGACGCAGTGGGTGATAGATATTTGAAATGAGTCTACTCAGCATCACAATCTCATGTAAACCTTTTGACTTGAAAACTCCTGCTGGAAAAGTCAGAGAGCTCCATGGTACCCGATAAGAGGGGCCATGTCACAACAAATAGCACACGTAATCAATTACATTTGTTTTTCTGGAGATTTTTATGGTGACAGGGGAGAAAAATCAACATGTTTAAAAATAGAGGTAACAGGACAAATGTTAAAGACAGATTAGGTGTAGAACTGTGTCTGACAGATGGCCGGGATTCAAAAATATGTGTTAAATGAATAAATGATAGAATGGGATGCAATAAAGTATGAACTCAAACTTGTACTCTATTAAGCCTTTCTGTTTCTTAACGCCTGACCCCAGAGCAGAAATTATTTCAGGCCAAGGAAGCAAGGAATAGGAAAAAAGGCTTTACATACAATATAATGGACTTGATGCTCTCTTTCCTACTTTGAAAAAAATAGGTAGGGGTGAGTAGGTGGGTCCTCTGAGAATCTTCAAAGATTTTTCACCCTCTGCCTGTGGCAGACAGACATCTTTTTCTGTGGAGCACTTGATCAACAACGTGTGTGAGCTGTGAATGCCTGGGTTGCCCTGCTGGGAGCAGGGTACTCTGTTAAGGATGTACGTTGCTGTCTGCAGGCTTTGTCAGCAGGAGCCTGAGAAAAAGCAAAAGAAAATTCAACAGAGGTAATTCACAGGGGGGCAAAATCCACACATCAGTAAAGTGGAGGTGGCAGAGTGTTTCAGCATCCACTGGGAGCACTATCAGAAAAATGAAAGTGCTACTTTGGATTGTAAGGAGCAGCGTGGGGTGAACTCCACAAAGAGAGAAAATAACACAAATTGTCTACCTGTGATAAACTAGTCAAGTTCCTGGAGTAGTGGTTTCAGAACAGCCTGCTTCCTCCTTCTGGTCAATTGAATGCCTTTTAGGTGGGGGTGATTCAGTGCAGAGGTTGTATTTAGAGTAATCAAGTGTTTGAGGATAAAACATTTGGAAATGTATAATGTCTAAGTGGTTATGGCCAGTGAGCACTCACTTGAGCAAGAGTGAAAAAGAAATTACCTTTATATACATAGAAAGCATATTTTACTCCTCAGACTTTTAAAACATATGACAAGCCACTTTGGGGAAATAAAGGGAATTTTTCAGAATCTAATACAACGTGGCACTTTGAAAGGTTGACATTCATCCCGAAGACATTGTAATAGACTATACTAAAATGCAACCCTTCATCCTACTTTTTACACCCTGATCTTTGGCAATGCTTTCCAAACGAGCAAGGAATTTGATATGACTCAAGTAATTATCATGCTTAAAAGACAAGAATAGGAGCAAATAAGTCAAAGGTGGGGTTTCTGTCTTATCTAATGAGTAGAAACTTGGCGTTATTTAGCCTATGTGGCTTTGGAATAAGCCATAACAAATACAGATATACTGTTCCTTTTTATTTTTAAAAAGCAATGGCTTCATTATTCATGCATTCATTTAGCATATACTATTGTGGATTTTGGTATTCTATGTTTTGCATGCTTCTAATACAAAATCAAGTAAGAATGTCATTAAAATTTAAAAAAAGTATTATGAAACCTATCAACCACCTGACATTTAATTTAAATCAGACCTGCCATTCATTTTTAATAACATTTATGAATCTCTGAGGTGGAAGAAATCAATCCACATTTTTAGAAAAACAAAATCAGCAGGAAGTAGACCCTCAGCGATACTTTGATTTTCTTCTGGAAAAGCAGCAAACAGCAAACGATGTTGTTTTGTTGTTCCTCTTATCTAAATGTTCCTGAATTCCTTTAGTCATACAGCACCGTGTTGGTAGAGAAACATATTTACTAAAAAGCTAAAGCCTTCAAAGTGATTGTTTACTCTTAGCCTTTCACATCTATCCCTTCCTCTCTCTCTTTCTCTTTGTGCCTTTGATTACCTTAAAAGACAAACAAAAGTATATGAAAACGACTCTTCTTTGTTTTTTCAAGACTAACAGCAATCACAAAAGTGGAACACCACAGAGCATTGGGAGCATCTGCAGGAGGGAGAGAGCTAAGGGAAAGAGCCCACTAGAAATACGTTTGGAAACGATTGTGAGGGAAGGAAACAGTGAATGGAGACTGTGGTTTTGATATATATTTCAAGTAAGGCCTGAGAGGGATATGGATCGGCACTTCTGAGGACAGAATTTTTACCTTCAATGATGTTAAGGCTGGCTTCAATGACTAAGAAAAGCAGATTTCTGAAGATGTGGAATCTGCCTGCCTAAAGTGAAGACACTCTAACTCAAGCTGATAGCAGACTGCTAATATATCAATTAGCAAATGGCAAATGTTCTGGAAGCTCAGGGAGTTAATGGACCAGAGTTCAGACAGCCATTAGAAGGCAGCATCCTCATACCTGCATATCAGGCTCTTTTAAAGTGGATCTCAACCAAATGGCTACCTCTGTGGCCCACTACGCTCTCTGCCTGCCCACTTGTCTAGTCTAGGCCTTCCTGCCTTCAGCACCACTGATGTCTCTGGCCACGGAATTCTCTGTTGTGGGAGCTGTCCCTGGGGATGCTTAGCAGCATGCCTGGTTTTCACATACTAAATGCCAATAGAATGATGTAATGTATGGTGATTAACATAACAATAAAAAATTAAAAATAAATAAATAAATGCCAATAGCGCCTCCCTGTTGTGAGAATAAAGGCACTGCCATATGTTTCTGGAGGAAACAAAATTGCTACCTGTAGAGAACCCCTGCTCTATATTCAATGCACTACTGAACTACCTTTGAATTAATGAATTACTTTTTATTTCCTGGACATGTTCATGTTTCACTACTCTCTGCTTTGCCCATTGTTTTCTATGCTTTCAATGGTCTCCTATCTTTCTCTAGGACACTTCTTATTCTTTAAGGCCAAACCAAATGTAACTCCCTGTGAAATTTCTGACGTCCCAAAATGGTAAGTCACTTCATTTTCAAATCGTAAGGCACTTTATAGGTACCTATATCATATTCTATAATAATCATTTGTGTATACATACATTTCCTCTGCTGCAATTCAAAGCATTTAAGGGCAGGAACTTATCTCTTTTTTCCCCACCCACATTACTCAACATAATGCATTGTACCTAGTAACATCAACAGTAACAACCACAAAAAACATCAGCAAGCATTAGTGTCTATTAAGGGACTCTGCTAAGCACACAGCATCCTCTTGCTCATATTACCCTCGCAATACCATCGTGAGGCAGGCACTATTACTATTGCCATTTTATAGATAAAGGAGCTGAGGTCCAAAGAGGCTAAATAGCTTGTCCAAGGTCACAAAAGTAGGACATGGTTGATTTAAACCCAGCTAATCTAACTTTATACCTACACTTTGCATTGCCATTATGCAATACCAGCCTCCCAGGTAAAGGTATGAATATGTGTAAAATTAACATTGCCAAAGCATTGATTTACACAGTGGAAAGATGAATCGGTATCACCATTTTTGATAAAATGGAACTGTGCAGACCATAGAGAGATACAACTTAATGTAACTCAGTAGACCTAATAAAGAAGAGATAATTTTAGAGATAACATGAATGAAATTCATTATTTGACATTTGATATAATATATGGTTGAAAGGGTTTAGGGCTGACAAAGGACAATAAGGAAGTAAAGATCACTAAGTTTGAAGATAATTGCAAAATTAAAAAAAATTACCTGAATTTATATAAAAGTCTGCTTTTATCTAAAACACACAAAGCGAAGCAAATAGCTTTACTCCATCAGTTGACATCAATTCTCATGCAAGCATTGGTGGTCTAAGTATGAGGCAAAATTATGGCTTCCTCTCCTCTATTAAACCTCTACGACATTTTATTTCTACAATAAAGTATATGGGCACCTACATATTCTTCCTAAATTACTCATTTTCTTTAGCTGTCTTACAGCTCAGCAACTGTAATGAATAAAATAAATTTGAAACTAGTAGATTGCTTTTTTCAACCAGGAGAAATCAAATAACATTTAATAGATGCTTTTAGAAATTTATTAAGATTCTTATATTCTTCAAAGATCACCTCTGCAGATAATTTTACTAAGAAGCACAAAGCTCTCAGGACATGCCCTTACCTGTTTTAAGTATAACCTTGAAATTGTCAGCATAGTCTTTGATGGCTGGAACTATCAAACTGTATCTATCCCTTAGGTACCTTTGTTTGCCAATAACAGGAATGTATGAGAATCAATGGAATCATGTTACAAATATAAAGTATATCCAGAAATTCCTTGTAGATATGGAGAACTTTCATACTCGAAATTTTTTGTGCAGCCAGTTGAGAACAGGCTATTCTTTTTAGTCTAATGAGGCTGAGTAAATTGAAGCAGGGATGTAAACATAGTTTCAAATTCATGTACGCTATCCATTGCCATCCTCTTGCTACTGAGTAGCATCCAGTCATTCAGCTATTGCTAGCCTAACGGTACCCTGTTTCATCCTTTGTTTAAACATTATGTACAAATAAATTATTTCAAAATAACTGAGCAACACTGTATTCTACTAGCCACCACTGAATTTTGGAACTGACAACCCTTCCTCCCCCAAATCAGTAGGTTGACACTAGGTATATTTTTAACCCAGGTCTTAGTCCAAGTAGCTGTTCTGCTTGGGCAGCCTTCCATGTAGTCACTGGGGTCCCAGGCTCTTTCATATTGTGACTCTCCTCTCCATCACACACTCCTCTATATAGTGAAAGGGTGGGAAAAGAAAACATGAGTTGCTTCAGGGGGGTTTCTAAGGACCAGGATTCTAACCTGCATGTAACACAATGAACATATTCCACAGGTTAGAACTCAACCCCAAACTGCAAGGTAGCATTGTGCTGAGACTGGAAGACAAAGGAAACAGAGTTTGGTAAACACAGAACATTTTTAGCCATAGCTTTCTGAACAACAGGTTTATTAAATACTTAGATACATATATCATATGGATATGATTTTTTCTATTTTCTACATTATACGAACCAATGTAACTAAAATGTCTCTTCAGATTTATTTCTCATTTTGACTACCAATCTTTCTCATTCAGTTATCAATAATCTTAATCCAGTTGTACTGTTTCTGTATTTCGTTACTGTGTTTGTGTGTCTTATTCTGTTGATCTTTGCTCCTCTTTTCATGTGTCCTATAATGTCTTCTCTTTTCTGACTGTCCCTATTAGTGATACTTCCCAGAACTGTATTAGTCAAGTAATAGTACCTCTTCTCACAGTTGAGATTAAAAAAAGAGATTTGTTGGTTCTCAGAACCCAAAAAGGATTAGACACCAAAACCTACAGCATTACCAACTCTAGGACAAACTAGAGTATTCCAGCTTTAAAAATCAGAATGTCAAATTTCTGGATTATGCTCTATTCCAAAAGAGGCTAATAATGACAACCAAAGCAGGAATAGTTCTGGAAGGAAAAATTCTCTGAGCCTGTATTTCCTTGTTTATAAAATAAGAGTAAAAACTATACAGAAGTTAACCATCTAAAAATCCTAAATACTATATCTTAAACAGCATGGAAAGAATATGAACAGTACCATAAAGTAGCATATGGTCACCACTCCTCCACTCCAAAAAAAAAAAAAAAAGGAGTGATTACACTTTTCTCTACTGGTTTCAGGCAAACCTGTCATATAAGTTTTTTTTAGTAAAGACTTGATGAAATAAGTTTTCCCTAGAGAGAAGAGGCAGAGGGCAATGGACATTCAGCCTGAATGAATATCAAAACAAGTAACAGATCATTCTATCATGCTATTCTCTGTATATACAAATCATTTAAGAAGACTTCAGATTGGATAATAATAGTACAAAGACAATAATTACAATCATATACTGCACACTAACAGAATGGAAGGCACCATACCTGCTTTAATTTTATTTAATTCTCATGACTTTGTCCTATGAATATAGATATTTATTCCTGCCTCACAGTTGAGTTTGATCATGTTATTTTGCCCAAAGTCTCACTGCTCTAAGTTTTAAAATCAGAAATTAAACCCAGGTCTGTCTCATTATTTAGCTGGAACTTTTAGTCACAGGCTGTACTAATCTTTGCTTGCCATCTTCCCAACTCCCAGCTGCCAAGTTATGACCTATCACCAGATTATGGTTGGTTGCTACCATAATCTGATACATGTGTTCTGACTATCACATAGAAATTTTAGCAAAAACAGTTCTTATAGTTACTACCATTTTTGTTCTTCTAGAGCTTCCCTGTCCAAAATAAATTTAAATTAAAGTTAAAAACTCAGTGTTTCATTTGCACTAGCTACATTTCAAGTGCTCAGTGGCTGCATTTGGCTTGCAGCTACCATATTGGAGAGCAGAAATATATAACACTGCCATCATTGCAGACAAGTCTATTGGGTAGCATTGTTCTTGACTTTAACAAATCACCTTAAAAATCAGATATAGTTTCTACAATACTGAACTAAAGAGCAATTTGAGTCATGGATGCTCTGATTATTGTCTAAATCCTTTGAACCTATAAAATGTGATTTGATACTACTTTGTTCCCATTCATATTCTTTAGTTGCCACTTGTGAAAATTAATATCCTGAATCTTCAGAAAACTCAGTTATTCTCATCAATCTATATTTATGTGTCCAGCATTTATTCTATTAATGGAAGCACCTTAATCTTAAAAATAACAACTGTCTTGTAAAATTAATTAAACATTTATTTAATTCTGATTGGCCTATGTAGTTCAGTGTCAGTAGGTCCCCAGAAATTAGATAATGCAAATGAAATTCTTGGCTCTCTCCATACAACCTTGGTGTGCTTGATTCGTTCATTCATTTATTCTTTCATCAAACTTGCACTGAGTGGCTACTTGTGACAGGTAATGTGATAGGTTCATGGAATATATAAAAATATAGTCAGGTCATCCTGGATCTTGTAGGTGCTATTACAACGTGCTCTCTCCATGGGCGTAGGATTTTCATTGTCTTTGTATCCTGCTATATCCCTAGCACCATTTTGCACACAATACCTAAGACATAGTCTTGAATGAATGAGTAAATAATTTTTTTCATTTGAATTCATATTTTCATGTTTTATCCATGATACAATACATATAGAAAAATCTGGTGAAAGTAGCTGGCCAAAATTCTAATCCTATTCTGTTTGCCCACTCCCCATAGACAAGGTTTTAATGTAATTTAATTTAAAGCAAAATTTTCTTACATAAAAACCTCAAATAAATCTCAAATGTATTACTTAGATACTGCTTTTCCTAATAGGTTTAAAATGTAAGCTAAATTATAAATTGAAACAGCAGGCCTAAAATTAGATATGAATTCCTTTGTGGTGCTGGTCATCACACTTCACATACCTGATTCCATGGAAGCATTATTGGAATTATGCCGAGGTGAACCCCAGATGTTCAAGAAACACTCACTTTCCTAGGCAAAATTAAAATAGAAACCGCTCATTCTGGCAGCTGAAATGCTAACAGTTGGCATGAAGCCTCTTAGAGACTAATGAGAAAGACGAGAGTGATAATACTACTTTGAGAGTCTATTTCATTATTCATCTTCTGGTCTCTGTGGAGGCTTTACAAACATTAACTAATGCTCAAAAACATCCCTGGGAAGTAGTTTATCATTGATGTCTTTGTCTTATAACATGGAAACCAAGGTATAGGGAAAAATGAAATTATTTGGTCAAGTTCTTCTAAAACTTTGTCAACTGCAAAATGTAGAAAGTATGTTTTTGTACATTCCAAATTCTTGACACAATCCTTATTATAGGTAGAGAATAAAATAGTAGCCAAATTATTTTTGGGTAAAAACAAAACAAAACTCTAGGCTATTTTAAAGACCCTTCTAATCTGATACATTCAGATTTTTGGAAGGGGAGGAAATATATTTACATATTTCATTACTCTTCCTTTGGTTAAAGTACAGCAATATGACCTAGGAATCCTATCTTCTGTGTAAGAGCCTAGTGAATTGTTGGGATTGTCAAAAGAGCCTCCGAATTATTTGTAAGACCCCGACTTGCTCTCCAATTCACTGAGGCACATTTCACATGTTAACAAACAGTACTAAACCATACTTTTGATAATACCCTAAAACAATCATATGCTATGGTTTAGAGGGTATTTACTTTTTTTTGGATATTTAAATTTGATTCTATTTGCTAATTTAAATACCCTGGAATGAACATCCTTGTATATAAATCTGTGTCCTAATCTCTGATTATTATTATTATGTGGTAGATTCCTAGAATAAAATTCAAAGGACATGATCAAAGGGTAGGAAAATTTTGAACTCTCTTGCTACATTGCTTTCTGTCCCAAAAGGTAGTATTCATTTACCTTCCCACTCATAGTATGATAGGGCCTACTTTAAGGCAATTTTCTCAAGCCACAGCAAAAATATTTTTGAAATAAATATATCATAAAGATAAACATTTATATATTAATTGTATATTGAGTTTGAGTATTTTTACTTATGTTTAATGTCTCCTTTTAATTCAAGTCTAGAAAACCACTCTATTGGGCCTAAATTAAACAAAAATAATTATATACTTTTCCAAAATAAGTGGATTATTCTTGATCCACTGTGTGAACTAAAGATATACAGATAATTATAACAATGAATTTATAGCATTTTATTTTGATTTGCAAAATATGTATGTTATTTACTGACATCTGCAAGATGTCTTCAAATATAAAGATGGCATTACTGGACCTCTTTGGGGATCCATCATGGTAACAGGAGGAATACTCACTTGAGAGTCCAACCTATTTGGCTTTGTGAGTCAATATGCCATCGGATTTTAATCAGTTTAAGCTTTCTGTACTTCCAAATATTTGGCTGGAAAAGTGAATGTTATAATATCTATCTCGTAAGTCTGTTGTCATGAATAAATGGACAACATGTGAAGAGGTGCCCAGCATGTATGGCACAAGAGATACTAGACTTTTTCTCTTGTCCTAGATTTATTTAACTTCAGTAAGGCTTTGAGCTCTTTTCCTAGTGAAGGCAATGATCTTTTCATTGTGTCATCTTCACATTGTGTCATTGTGTCATTAGTGTCTCTAATCAGTTAATCTCTTTAACACGATAAACAACATGTTTCTCATACAAACTGCCTAAATCTAGAGAGCTGTCTAGATCTGAGGGACCTGTTTCAGCTAGTCCCCTGACATAAGAATTACACTTCTACCTTATCCTCAAAAGCATCATGAGCCAACAAAACTGTCCAATTATAATCATTCCAGTGGATTTAAATCATGATTCCTCTTTTAGTCATCCTCTGACCTAGACTCCTATCTTCATCTCTCTAGGACCACGGCCCCCTTTTGGGTAAGTGATTCAGTAACAATACACAAACCTGCTTTACTGTTTATTACTAATGTATATTTTTAAATTGACCATGTGACACACATTTAGCAATAAACAAAAACAAAACAAAGCCTCTATATAATTTCTTTCCTTATGTAGATATTTAGCGGCTTTTTACAACTTGAGATATGGCTATATATTTTAATAATCTGAAATTGCCTCCTAGCTAAGACTATACTACAGGACAGTTAGTTGTACCACAGAATTAATTCTCTCCTTTC
Organism: Eumetopias jubatus; assembly: GCF_037043125.1. Lineage (NCBI taxonomy): Eukaryota > Metazoa > Chordata > Mammalia > Carnivora > Otariidae > Eumetopias > Eumetopias jubatus. The sequence goes on along the minus strand of NW_028274810.1, from coordinate 40,357,464 downwards.
AGAGTAATAGAATTTGTAGCTTGGGACACGGCAGTGAGAAAAAGTGCTTCCTTTGTAGCTAGCGTAGGGGAGGAAAGAGTTTGTATTGACTCTCCTAGGGTCCCTGGCTGGGTATGAAAATTAAACTGATGAGGACAGATTAATAAGAGAAAAACATGCATTTTATTAAATTTTTACATGTACATGGGAACCTTCACAAAAAAAAAATGAAGACCTGAAGAACTGACCAGAGCAGGAAGCTTTTATACCTCTTCTTAGACAAAGAAACAATAAATTTACAAAGGATTGTTGAGAGAAAGGGGTTTGGTCTAGAGGTAGTAAATAGTGAAGAAGTAACAAGGAAGATAAAAGTTAGTTAACAAGGTTTGTTTGTACAGATTTCCTAAGCCTAAATTTCCCATCTCTGGTGATAAGACTGTCTTCCCTCCTGATACACGGAGGGCACATTTCACATGGGAGTTTTATGACTTGTTTCAGGGAAGAAGAGCTGGGGAGGTAATGGAGGGCAGGGGGTCAGAGTGATCTTCCTTCCTCAGTCTTTAAAAGCAAATTCCTCCGGCTTAACATATTTAATAAACCAACATGCCACATTTCAGGGCAGTGTGTTCTGAACTCCATCACTGGGTACAGCCATGTGACTGAGCATTACTGTTTAATAGGATCTACACAGGGTCATGCGGCAGCTTCTGTAAGCTTGCTTAAAGATTCGGCTGGTTGCTCCTTTCTCTCTGTTATCCATTTTTTCTTTCTATCTAGAAAGGGAAGATGATTGTTGGAGCTGGATAATCACTTTAGACTACGTGGTAGAAGCCACATATTGAGGATGGGCAAACCATAAGACAGAAGAACTGCATCTGACACTATGACAATCCATACCAGCCTTAGACCAGTGAACTGTAAGTAATTATTACAGAGAAATGTGCTCTATTGAAGATGCTCTAGTTTGGCAGTATCTGAAACTCACAACTGATTCTAATACTAATAATGAATATAATTGTTAAATATATTTTAAACTCATTCTATATGTATCAGTTCTTCACTTTAAAACACAGTATTTAAACTGGATTTCATAACCATTTGTTGATGGTTAGAAGCTCCATGGCTTGTCTCACAATTGAGAAACATTAGCTCTAAATACTGGGCAAACAATACCTTCTTAATTGCATAATAACATTCTGCTCACCAAAAATTCTCTCACAATTGCATTATCAGTTATTTCTCACACATTTTTTTTCTAATATATATGGAATTCTTTGTGTGTAGAACCCAGTGGGAGATACTGAATGTAAGAATTTAGCTCAGTGTTTATAGTCCATCTTATAGTCTTCAGACAGCTTTGTAATCATTATTTACTTAACATACACAATAACCATATAAAGTAGGTAAGTGTTCTTATCCCATGACCAAATAAAATGAAGGGTTCAATGCCTTGCCTGAGGCCACACGGTAAATGGAAATAACAAAATAGAGATTAGGATTTAAAGGTTTCTGACCCTTTCTGTTTTGCAGTTTGCTTTGTCATATTAAAAGGCAACTGCCTTCCACTCTGGATGAAGTTTAATTTTTATGGAGGTAGAAATTATTCCTGAATATGAATTTTTTAATATATTTTAGGCTTTTGAATTATCAATGTGGCTCTTCCTCTGTTTTATGGAATCCATATTGTATTCATATGTAGTTTAAACCTTCCAATATTAACTGATACACATAATCCAAAATGAATAATTCATTCACTCAACAAAGTATTATAGATAATTAATAATGCCATAAAATAGCTCATGTTAAGGCTAAAAAGAGTCAATAAGCCAAGGTCCCTAACTTCAACAATTTCTGTCATTAATTCACACTTACTGTCAAGATGCATAAATATTAATAAAATATGTATACTTCTGTATACATTTAATACCATCTTACAAAAATAATGAAGCTATACAACCTCAGAAAATTCAGATAATCTTTAAAATCTTATTCAACTTAATCAATATGCTATGTTTATTCTCTTTTATATACAAGGGGATTTTCAAGTCTGAGTCCACATAGTTAGGAGACCAATTTTCAAATTGCAAGGACATTTGATTCATCCATAACTACATGAGTTATATTGAGAAAAAAAAACAATAAAGTATTCCTTTACCAAGTGTAGATCTAAGGTTTTAGACACTTTAAGGGTTAAATGTTTGATTTAAGCAAGAGATTATTTAAACACAGTAAATATCTTTAACTCAAAGGGTGTTTTATATGCCTATATATAAACCTTAAACTTGTGTTCCTTGAAATTTGATATTTTTCTTTGTGTGGGAAGAATTAATTCACTTTGGCTCTAAGCTGTAAAAGAGTGAATGTCACAGGAGGAAAGGCTTGAATTCTCATAATCCCTAAGAGGAGTTATGGTAGCAGATATTGGATAAGATACATTTCTAAAGGGCCAATGCCATTTAGTAAGAGAAAATAGTATAGACTAATGAATTTTGAGGTCCCTTATGCAATTAATGGTTTCAAGTGATGTCTTCTGTGGTCTTTCTTATTTGTTATATTAGCTTTGTTAAAATTATTTACTTACTTTGTATTTAAACAGATTTTTTAACACTATAGCTTCCACATTTCAATACAAGCACAAAATCTCAATATTTTAGGGAATCACTAGAGAATGATAGTAACAATTTATTTTATGTAATGAAACCCTCACAAATATCAGGAATCATCTAATAATGTGAGAGTCAGGTTGCATTCTAAAGTCTTTGTTTTAGAAGCCAAGAAGCTCAAGGCAGAAATATTTTAGTTCTTTTTTAGCCTCACATATATGACTTGTCTTTTATGATAAACACAATAGGTGTTTTGTATTTATTTTTTTAATAATGAATATACCCCCAATATAATATTTCTCTCTCTCTCTCTCTCTCTCTCTGTATTTATATATATATATATATATATATATATATAAATATATATATAAAGGCTAGGCAATTTTCCCAGACTTTTAAAATGTATTTTTCTTACATTAAAACACTTGTTATTTTACCCCTCTAAGGTCAGTAAGTACCATAGTCTCATTCTGGTATTACTGATAAGAAGATGGAGGCAGACAGGGCTCAGATGACATATCCATTACAGCAGAGAACACTAATGACAGCTCTGGGATCAGAACTCAGAAGTTCCTGGCTCACCGACTTACAGCTTGCACATTTGTTTAAAGTAAAAATATCACCAATGATCTGACTGTAAAATTCAACAGTGTCTCTCATCATGATATCTGAATTCTCTCTTTAATTAACAACAACAACAACAAAATAACAGTAATTGAAAAACACCTGTATGTTTCATTTTCACAAAGATCCTAAAACTGAGAACTTAATCCTAAGTGGAAAAGTTTCCAAGCAGTTAAGTGCCTCAAAAAGCTAACTCAGATGATACGTGGCATATTGCTGCGAAAATTTCAAGGGAGTTTGAGGCCTGGATTGAACGTGGGAAAAACTCCCAGTCCATCTGGTTATAAACATTTTATGTGGAGTTTTTCTTTATGTTTTCTTCCATGGAGATGTACATGCTAGAGAGAGAGAGAAAGAAAGAGAGAGGAGGGAGAAAAGAAGGAACAAAGGAAAGGAAAGAAAGAAAGAAAAGAGAGAGAGGAAAGAAAGAAAGAGAGAAAGAAAGAAAAAGAAAGAAAGAAAGAAAGAAAGAAAGAAAGAAAGAAAGAAAGAAAGAAAGAAAGAAAGAAAGAAAGAAAGAAAGAAAGAAAAAGAAAAAGAAAGAAAGACAGAAAGAAAGAGAATGAGGAAGGGAGGGAGGGAGGGAAGAAGAAAGGGAGGGAGGGAGGGAAGAAACTAATGAACAAAAAGAAATCAGGACTTTTACTTTTAAATGGAAGTGTGTAATAAATAGTGCCTTTTTCAAAACAATAACACAACAACCTGAATGCCTAGAATGAGTTAATTAAACCATGTGAAGATAGCCATTTATTCTTTTTATGAGCAGATTTCTCTTCCCTTTAATTAAATATATGTTGATTCCTAATACAGCAAAATGCAGAGGTTAGCTTGTGCAACATTCCAATGTTCTCAAATTTCAGTTCTTGAAACTGAATTTGCCTATAGCTGAATGAAATGAGATAGAAATAATTCTCTCCAATCAGAGAAAATTGTAGATGAGTTTACAGGGATAATTTCAGCCCAATACTTTGAAGGAATCTATCCCCATTTCTATACACACACAAAAAAGGTTGAGTGGTCTTCCTTTCCTTTAAATTACAGCCTACTCTAGAAGGATATTTTCTTTATTTATAGTGTATCTTCAAGACTGGGACAACTTCAATCAAGTCACATGTACAAAAGAGTGGTGGTTGGAAGTGGGGACAGGACACCACTAGTGTGGTGAGGTGTGGAGCAAGCCGGGAGAGGAAGTCCCTGACATGGCAACAATACTCTTTAGTCTTGACTATGCCCTCACCCACAATTTTAGTTTTTATTGATTTTATTTATTTATTTTAGAGAAAGAGAGAGAGAGAGAGAGAGCACACACACATGCATGCAAGAGCAGGGGCAGGGGCTGAGAGAGGGACAAGCAGACTCCTGGCTGAGTGCAGAGCCCCATGGGGGGCTCAATCCCAGGACCCTGAGATTATGACCTGAGGTGAAATCGAGAGTCAGATGCTTAACTGACTGAGCCACCCAGGAGCCCCCACAATTTTAGTTTTTAAAGCAAAAAAGGATGAAAATGGAAAAAGAGCATACAGGAAAATAAATGAAGAAGGTGGGTAAAAATGGACATCAAGGGTAACACTACAATTTGACTTGCAAATTCTTAAGTGTAGCCACTCCCTTATCAACTCTCATCAAACACTGCCTGCTACATTAAGTACTCTAAATGCAGTGGAGTGTCCTTAAACAGCATTTGTGATGGAACAGAATTCAGCATGTGAGCCAAAGTCAAAGAATTCTCATTCGCAAAAGTAAATCATTATAAGTCACCCTGTATGAGTCTCTAGAATATGGTTACAGCAAAGTCCCATGTATGTGTGCTTGCACATGCATGTGTGTAACGTGTTGCTTCCTAGATTGCCAACTTACTCCAGAGAAGAGAGGAAAATATCCAGTATATAGAAATGTGAATTGTGTATTTTAGACTTTAGTTCCGCCATAAGTTTCACTTTTTATTACTAAAATTTTAGTACTGAAAATCACTTCTGCAATATTTGGAGTATTGCTCACACCAACATTCTGTCTATTGGGGGTGGTCAGTGTCCAACCTTGCCATAAGAGTGTTTCTCTAGAGTGATTTTTTTGGCAATCAACACAGAAGAAAAATTCAAAAGAAGTATTATTCATCAGATGTCCATTCTATGCAGTGTTAGACTCATTATGTAAAATATTCATAATGTTATTTAAGATATTCAGTATAAAAAAAAAAGTAGGTCCAAATTAAAATGTACAGTCTGAGTATGTGCCTCATGTAGACCCAATGTTTTCCAGTTAAAAAGTAAGGTAAAATTGTACTATAATTTTTATAATATAATGTCAAATGCCAAGTGAATTATTATTTATTTTGTGGCCCCAAAAGTGAGAGAGAGACATATTTTATTTTAAACTTTTTTTTACATTACCATTTTTACTGATCTTTTTTCCATTTTTCATATCAGGCAATTAAATGCATGTTCTGTCTTCTGGCAAGGTGAATAAAAATTAAATATTCATTTAAATAATCTGCATGCTTATGTTCAACAATCCACATCTAAAATATTATTAATGTGTTAAATTATTAAACATAAATCACAAGACTAAAACTTTCAGCTTGTAAAAGTCACCAAGGTAAGTCATGGCAATCTCAGTGTCATTTAGTTTTCTATTATATAAATTGAATTTTTAAAAAGGCATGTAGAATTCATTTACATAAAAATAGCTATACAAGAGTAATTATTTCATTACAGAAATTCAAAACAACATACTCTATTCATTTGTCACAATAAAAAACAATTTTGTAATAATACTATTAAGTCTTTAGATTTCAGTTTTCTCTGAATAAGTCTTATTTTTCTTGAAGTGTAAATATCCAAACACTGAACGTTGTTTTTTGGTTGTAAAAATAGCTTGTGCACACACGTGTGCTACAAAGAGTAACACAAATGTGTTGAAAAGAATAAGAATAAAAGAAGCTACATGAGGAATCTGATCATGGATATTCCGTTTAAAAAAATTTAAGTAACATGATGCTACATTAATCTAGACTTTCTAAGTACTGATTTTCACTTATTTTAGTATGAGACCTGGAGATAATCATCAAAAATATGTTTCCAATAACTATAACATTTACGAGGAATTAAAAGATTCATTGACTAATACAAATGTACCCTAAAGCTTCATTTGTGAATCTGTTCACTTGTCGCCAAAGCCGGTGCCCTGGCATGCAAGCATGATCTTTTCTGTGATGTCTCACACAAACTATGGCACTTTAATAAATGATCACATTTGAAAATGTAAATGTACTTCTCTCAAGGAAAGATCAAACAGAATTCTTGTTTAATTCATGTTATGAATATACTTTTCAGTTCAAATACTCTTTCAAGATGTTTTCCTGGTGAAAGTCATATATCACATATACATAAACATACAGGGAGTGAGTGTGAAAAACTATGCTGGAGAAGTTTTACACTTTGCAAGTCATTTAATGAGAGTCTGAAAACACATAGGGAAGACTCATAAGCCTGTGTGAAGTGAGACTCATTTTAATGAAAACCTCTCTCACACACCTCATTTGTAGAATTATACTGAGCAGCTTAAATTCCTCATCAGTCACTTAGAGTTTAAGCTTACTGAAAAGCATTCTGCACCACAAAATGCCCCTTTTCCTTTCTCCTAGCTTCGCTACTACTGAGTTTTTGTTCTCAAGGCCATTGATTGGTTCTGACAAGAAAGGAAAGCCCTACAGTCAGCTACATGAAGGACTGATTGTCACTGCCCTTAAATGTCTCCTATCTGAAGGGATTTGTGAAATGATAGTTGTTCTGAAGGAGAATTCCTTCAGGCACGTAACATTTTTTCAAAGTTAAAATTTATCTCCTTATTTAGATGACCAAGAGCCCCTCTCTGACTTGAATTTTGTTGATTAGTTGGTCTGGAAAAACCAGTAGTAAAACATATGTATTTTTCTAAGTGTAAATTCACCAGAACAAACCACTCAAAGTCAGTATAAAATACAATAAGCTGTAAAGTGTGCTCTGGCTGAGAAAAAGGACAACAAAATTTTGTAGATCAAATGTGAAAAATACAATTACTTATTTATAGCTTGTCGGGCATATTCCCAGAACACGTTTTGTTTCTGTTTTCCACAACTTCAGGAAACTTTGAAACACTACACCAAACCTACAATTTTCTTGCACCTTAGTTGAGCACCAGACTTAAAATAAATTTTTTGTTTTAAAGTATCAAGAATTTCCAGAGAAATTCCAGAAACGTTAAATATTGAGTTTGGACGACCAGTTGAATCTTTGTTGATTTATTTGAAGACACTGTAATTCATTTTTTTTATAAACTGGATTACTTCTGCTATCAATTCATATTTCTCGTTGAAATGACCATAATTTTCATTGCCAAATACAGTATTTTAGTCCCAAATAAATTAAAGCTTATGCAAATATAAATTAACATTAATAATATGTTTTGATTATCCTTGCTGTCATTATTTATCTATGACCTGGCCAAAAGTATATTTTGCATAATTCTATGATTTTGCCAGCTACCAAAGGGTACTTCTTGATAGCTGTTTCCACTTCTTCCCTACAGTCTCTACTTGTCATAGACTCTTCTACCCCTTTGGACCCTCAAAATGCCCTTGACCATATTTGTGCTTTAGTTTATTTCCTTTCTACAGCACCCCCCAAATAAAAACTGAATTATCTGACATTAGCACACCTGAACCACTGAAAAATCTGCTTTCTCTCTGCAAGTAAAATGAACAGACAGATTTCCTTGGTATAATTAAAAGGTAGTAGAAAACATTTCAAAAAATAACCACAGAATCCTATTTTTCTCATAAGCTCTCTTGGAAAAGTTCTACTTGCCAATCATATTGGGCATTCTGAAGACCACCTTATATGAGGGCTGTCAGTGGAGTAGCACATTTTTTAAAACACTTTCAATATGTATTGATGGGTGCAATTCCTTAAGGCTTGTTAGTACAATTTAATGCTTTTTTTAAAGATTTTATTTATTTATTTGACAGAGAGATAGAGAGCACAAGTAGGCAGAGCGGCAGGCAGGGGCAGAGGGAGAAGCAGGCTCTCTGCTGAGCAGGGAGCCCGATGCAGGGCTCAATCCCAGGACCCTGGGATCAGGACCTGAGCTGAAGGCAGCAGCTTAACCGACTGAGCCACCCAGGCACCCCGTTTAATTCTCTTTAGTGTAAAATTAATGGGTTATTTTATTTCGGTGTATTTAGAATGCCAAATACAAAAGAAAAAGAAACCTTTCCTGCATTTCAAATCACTTAACCAATGTATGTAACTCTAGAAGTTCAAAATTCACCTATGTGAAAAAATTGTTTTCAAGAAATTCATAAAGTAAAACACTAAGCAGAGGATTTTTGATTTTAAGGATATGATCATAAATGATAGAGATGGTAAGCCTAACATAAATTTTGTGATATGGTGATTTACAATAAGGAATATATTTTAGTCCTCATCCCAGGTCCTGGAACAGAGCTCCTAAAACCTTTGGAATTTCCTAAGTGATAAGAGGAATAAAGGTGTCTTGTTATTCATAACAAGCCCCTTTCAACCATACCTGAGTTTCTTTTAATGAGGTAACTTTTGGAAAACCCCTAAGGATGGGGGCTGATTATCAGGTGATTAGATAGTTGGGACCTTTTGTCTAAGCCCTCTCCTTCCACCTCCAGGGAGGGGAGAGGAACTGGTGATTAACCATCAATGACTAATGACTTACTAAATATTGGTTTTTTAGTGAAGACCCCATAAAAACCACAGGACAGGGTTCTCAGAGTTTCCAGGCTGGTGAACATGTTTGGACATGCTGAGAGTGATACACCCTGGAGGGCACACACCTTGGCCTTGGCATCTCTTCCATCTGGCTGTTCCTGATGGAATTATCTTTTTATAATAATCCCAAAATCTAGTAAGCAAACTATTTTCCTGAGTTCTATGAGCAGCTTCAGCAAAATAATTGAATCTGAAGAGAGGGTTTCAGGAACCTCTGATTCAGAGTCAGTGGGTCAGAAGCACAAGTAATAGCCTGGACTTGGCATCTGGCATCTGAAGTGGTGGGTGGAGGTAGTTGTGTGGGCCTGAGCCCTTAACACCTGTGATCAATCTTAATTTCAGTTAGATAGTGCCAGAACTGAATTGAGCTGTAGGACACCCAAATAGTGTGGGAGAATTGCCTGCCATAGGAAAACTCCCCACGTTATCTGGTCCCAGACATGTCAGAGTGAAGTATTAAGATTAGAGGAGACACACAGGAGAATGATGGAAATTGTAGACCTGGCATAAAATCTGCATGGCTTATATATTCTATTTAAATATCCTACTTCTACTACATACATGGTGGGGGCTATGAATCATATATTCATTAATCACTTATGCAAAACCTAGCTATTGTATGTTCTGATATATTCTGGATATTAAAAATTCACGATTGCCACAACACTGTATTAAGATAAAAAACAAAATGTTTCCTTTATGCCAATAAATTATATAAATTGTATGGATTTTAAGAAGAAATTATCTTCATATATAACTTTTTAAATTAAAAAATAAATTGAAAAATTGTAAAATAAATGCTATAATTGAAAATTATGTAAAATAACTATTTTGCCTTATCTATGTATACCAAGAGGTATAAAACCTGAAGTATCCATCTTGTTAGTTTCAGTTCACATGTTAAAAGTGAGCTGACCATTAGCATATTGGTTTGTAGTTGTTCTGATTGATTGATTCATTCCTTTATATAATATATATTAACTAAAACTTCCTAGGGAACAGAGATGCAAAAGTAACATTTCTCCCGTTATTTACTACTGTAGCACCCTCATTTTTCAGACGGTCTCTCAATCTATTGCTGAAAGTCCCCAGGAGATGGATCCCAAACAACTTCTTCCCACAACCAATGGCCACTTTTTCCATTCTTATACCGCCCCCTTTTTATACACACTCCAGGGACTGTAGTTCTTTTGTTGCCATCAATGACCAATGTGCTGAAATAGTAAAAATAAAGAACAAAAATAACTTGGGTCATCTAGATCACCGATGTGCAATAGTAAGAGGTTCTCTTACTTTTTAAAATATACCCAGAATTCACTCACTTCTCCCTGCCTCCACTGCTGTAAGGACAGTGAGGATCATCACCATTACATGTAAATAATCCATGTATTTATTTTGTCTGTGATTAAGTGCTTGTCTCATCTCCTGGAATTAAGTTGCCTAAACTACTTGTTCCCATTTCACTTTGTAGTTTCTTTGCCATTATATTTGCAATATTAGAATTGTTTGATGGAATTTAGCTTACCCAAAAAAATAATCACTACAAGGGCAGGACGATGAATTTTTTTTTTTGTAAACCCATGCAAATAATCAGGACTTACTAAATTGTGAATAGTCGGGCGCCTGGGTGGCTCAGATGGTTAAGCGTCTGCCTTCGGCTCAGGTCATGATCCCAGGGTCCTGGGATGGAGTCCCGCATTGGGCTTCCTGCTCCTTGGGAGCCTGCTTCTCCCTCTGCTTCTCTCTCTCTCTCTCTCTCTCTGTCTCTCATGAATAAATAAATAAAATCTTTAAAAAATAAAAAAAAACAAATTGTGAATAGTCATAGTATCCTAAGATAAATTCATTCTTTTATTGTTAAATGAATTTACTATTATATGCATGTTAAGTGTTATGTTAGACTTAGCATTATGTCAGATTTAGTATTAAAAATCAAGGCTTAAAGATGGAAAGCCCCTTTCACTAAAAAGACACATGGAGATTAAGATTTTGAATAAATATGGGGCGCCTGGGTGGCTCAGTTGGTTAAGCGACTGCCTTCGGCTCAGGTCATGATCCTGGAGTCCCGGGAAAGAGTCCCGCATCGGGCTCCCTGCTCCGCGAGGAGCCTGCTTCTCCCTCTAACCCTCCCCCCTCTCATGTACTCTTTCTCTCTCTCTCATTCTCACTCTCTCAAAATAAATAAATAAATCTTTTAAAAAAAAGATTTTGAATAAATATTTCTTCTGTGCGCCTGGCATGATTATTTGTTTGTGAGGTTTCTTTCCCCCTCCTGATACAAAACACGTGGTGTCTTTTTGAATACCACTTCTCCAGCTCCAATTCCCTGAAACAATCTAAATGTCTTATAATTCAATTCAACTCTAACACTAACTACTTGGAATTAGTGTCAGACTTCACAGGCTTATGGCTCATTCCCCAAGACTGCCTTCACTTTAGATGCCAATTGCAAGTATCAGGTCACCTGTACTTCTGACTGGCCAGCTATAAACTGAGGTTCCCACAACCCTTTTAGAAAACTTGCTAGAATGCTTCACAGAACTCAGAAAGACACTCTATTTTGTTTAACAGTTGATCATAAAGGATATAAATGAATAGCCAAATCTGAATATTTATATAGGGCAGAGTCCAGAAGCATCCCCAGAGCAGAATCTTCTATTTCCACGAAGTTCAGATGTGCCATCCGCCCAGCACATGGATCTTAGCCAATCTGGAAGTACCCCAAACGACATTTAAAGATTTTTATGGAGGTTCCATTACATAGCATAATTGATTATATTATTGGCCACTGGTGATTACCTCAATCTCTTGTCCCTCTCCCCTCCCAGGAGGTTGGTGGGTGGGGCTGAAAATTACAAGCTTGTAATCAAGGCTTGTTTTGGTGACCATCCTCCATCCTGAAGATCTCTCAGGATCCGCCTAAGAGTCGCCTCATTAGAACAAAACACAATCCTATCACCCTTAAAAATCAGGAAATTCCAAGGACTTTAAAGCTATGTGCCAGTAACTAAGGACAAAGACCAAAGGTCTTTCTTACTATACCAGAGTGTTTGTGTGTGTGTTTATGTGCATGTGTGTGTGTGTGTGTGTTAGAACACAATGCTTTTGCTTTTATTTCATATTTTCAGCATTTAATGGTCCTTATCAGGAAGGTGGAAACATGTAGCAATTTGCCAGGAAGTCAAGCCTTCCAATTTTAAGGCTCTGCAGTGCACACTCAGTTCTTTCTTAATTCCCGCTGAGAATCATGAGAAACAGTAGTACCGAATCAAAACATTCACTGAATTCAAAGTTTTTTTATTCCAGTTGTCAGATTCCAAAATACATCCAAATGGATTCCAAGAATGATGAAATGAGAGCCCTGTTTTTTTTTTTTTTTGCTTTTTTTTTTAAGATCTATCGATTTATTTGAGAGAAAGAGTGCACATGCAAGTGGGTAAGGGGCAGAGGGAGAACAAGAGAATCTCAAGCAGACTCCCCACTGAGTGGCTGAGCATGAAGCCTGATGGGAGGTTGGAGGGGGGAGGTTGATCTCCTGACCGCCCCAACCTGAGATCCTGACCTGACCTGACTGAAATCAAGAGTCAAATGCTTAACCGACTGAGCCACCCAAATGCCCTGTTTAAAACTTCCTAAGAACTTAAAATTTAAAAACTTTAAACTTCAATTTTTTAAAAGCAAAAACAATTGGGTGCCTGGGTGGCTCAGTTGGTTAAGCGACTGCCTTCGGCTCAGGTCATGATCCTGGAGTCCCAGGATCGAGTCCCGCATCGGGCTCCCTGCTCAGCGAGGAGCCTGCTTCTCCCTCTAACCCTCCCCCCTCTCATGTACTCTCTCTCTCTCTCTCATTCGCATTCTCTCAAAATAAATAAATAAATCTTAAAAAAAAAATAAAATAAAAGCAAAAACAATTACAGGAAAAGAAAATTCCGAGGGGCTGTTTGTCGTTACAAGTGTCTTCATGTGATCTCTCTCCAAGTTAACTACCAAGGAATTTAGGAGCCTAGTGACTGTTCTTTTTATCATATCAAAAAGTGAGCTTAAAAAAAAAAAAAGTACCAGCTAATGATGAGAGCAGAGTATAGCAGGGCTAAGGACCTGCTATTCATTTCCCAGGCTGGTAGAGAGTAATTAAATATGGTTCCAAAACTAAATGAGGGTGGTCGGAGACTCTTTCCAACTTCACCTGATGGCCTCTGGTCCAAGTGAAGAAGTGTCACAGAAAATGTCAGTGGTGACAGTGCAGAAAGGAATCTGACAAGGAGGAAAGAAAAAGCAGCACTCCTAGATAAAGGTAGGAGAGAGAAGATATGGGAAAAGCCCTAAATGCCTTACAAGAGGCCTATTTTAGAAGGGAAGGGGTTAAAATTTTGGCTTCAGTCAAGAGTGGTAGTGGAGGAGAGTGGGGAAAGGACAATGGTTTGGAAGGTGGGCATAGTTTTAAGACTAAAAAAAAAAACAACAACCAAGAAACCAGAGGTGCAAAAAGGTACCCCTACATGCCCAACACCAGTCCCCCAGTTTGAAACCTGAAACATTTACTTCTAAGGAACCACCCCAAGCTAGACGGCTCTTTCAAGGAAGGAGAGAGGCAGGGGGAAGTGATGGGAGAGAAAGAAGAGACCCAGGCCATATCATCAGCATAATAATTGTGTGATGTGTCTTTTCACAGTTGAGTTAGATCTGACCACAGATTATGATGGAAATCAATTTAAATCTATTTTCTTGATCCTAGAAGTTCAAAGTGGACAGTAGTTACTCTGGACATGGTTGTTTGTTATATCACAATTTATCCTTTTCAAATAGACAAAATATTAGTATATTGAGAGTATCTTCAGATAAATTGTGTTGAATGGGAGTCTCCTTTCTAGTACTTTCAGGTCTGTAAGATGTATCTAGAAGATTTACTAATGTGGACAATGGAGACTGCTTAAATCAAATAGAGAGGGAGGGGTGCGACTGCACTTTTTGATTTTGACTAATTGCCGTAACACTGTTCTTCATGTGGCTGAGAATTTCATTTTTTTTTTTCTTTCAGCTGCTGCAGCTGTTTAGGACAATGTTGCTACTCTATGAATTCTGCCATTTTGCTAGCCCTGATATGGCTCTTGAGTTTCCCCACACCATTAGAATTATTAACTCCATCCATATTAATTGTTGTTACATATCTTCAAAGGGAAGTAGAGTTGCTTCTGAGTATTGAGGCCCGCATTCTATTTAAGGCTATATATTAGGTTTTCATAAATTTTTCTTGGAGGCTAGAAGGGTGCTGACAATCCTGACTCCATCTTGCTGATGCTTATGCAATGGCCTCCCTTGAGACCATGTGTTCCAGGCCTCTTGGAGGTTAATGTATGCCCCGACCAAAATGTGGGAAGACTTTTTCTGATCGTCCCTAAAGTTGTTTAGATAACCAGTAGAGATAATATAGTTTGTTCCCCTCCCTCCCCTCTGGTGCACAGATGGCACCATGGGGTCTGTTAAATGTTAGACCCTTTAACCTCACCACCATGACCTCTATACCTTCTCTTGCTCTAAAAAATCTGTGGATTAAGGTCTGGGCTTGGTGGAGAATAGCTGTGTAGCACCTGAATCTTCATTTGCCAGATTCCCTGTCAGTAAGTTACCCGGAATAAAATTCTGCGTAAACAGTATGGAATAGCCTACTTTATTTTCCCATCTCAAAGTGCCTTTTCAGTTTGGAGGAGACTTTACTGTCCCTCCTCCACCTTCTAACAGATGCCCGTTTGGATTTTCTGTCCATCTTGTGTTATAGCTGTCATCTTCTACACCCTAAACTAACCTTGCCATCCCCTACTCTTTTTTTGGTCTTCTTTGAATTCTTCCAACTCAATGGGACTTTTACTCCATGCCATCTTGAGTCACTGTCCTCACAGGCTGGCCTTTTACATGTAAAGTATGAACTTAATAATGAATTTGTGACCACCAAAAGCCCTTAGTTTAACCAATTCCTCAAGTTGGACTGTACTTGTAAGATTAAACATGTCACAGATGGATGACACTGGTCACAAAAGGAACATAACTGATGTGTGCTACTAGCAGTTGCTAAGAGGTCTGTTTTTTGTTTGTTTTAGTTTTCCTAAAGGAGAAAGGCATAGGAGTTTAGTAGTGAATAAATATTAACTCTGGAATAAGATAAACCTTGCATCAAATCATGTTTTTTTCCAACTGTGTCACTTACGTAGAGACGCATATATACGTAAAATATGATCTTCAGTTACATTACCTGCAAGTTAAAATATGGCTGGCATAAGTTTTACAGTCTATTGTTTAAAAAGATAACTACAAAATGATATTGCATTTGGTTGGAGTCATGACAATAAATGAAGCTGGAAAATGAAATTGATGGCAAAGTTTGGGAAGGCAACTTAGGTGGGGATAAATGCTTTTGGTTTCCCACTTCATAGGTTATATACAATAATGGGCTACAGTTGAACACCGTTGATGTTTGCTAGAAACCCCTAATGGAAGCTTTAAGGACATCCTAGACATATTATAAACAAGGTGGCAACTAAGGGAAAAGTCAGAAATTCTTAGATATTTAGAATATCTATTTTTACTTGACGCTACAGATATATCTTAGAACTGTACTTTAACAGTTATGACCAGGTTCTGTGATTTGAGTCTCCATAGGACTTCTTGCTATACATGGCAAAATGCTTTTAAAATTAAAGTAACTGTAGACCAGATAAAAGGAATTTCCTTCTTTTAATAACCAGTATTCTCCTCTATTGCCTATAATAATTCATTATTTTGCTATTTGATAGAGCCTAACAGTGAAGGTCACATCAAAGCCCATCTTGGTTAAGACTGCCGATCCTTCTTCCAGCCTCCAGCTGTTTGACACAAAGTGTGAAGTTCAATTAGGGAGGGAAAAAGAAATATATATATATATATATATATATATATATATATATATATATATATATATAGTCTATGCATCGTTTGCCAAGTTTCCACATTATAGCTCAATAACTTACTGTCAAGAAAATGTCAAACAATAAATAGACATTTTCTTCAGAGGTGAAAATTGTCAAGGGTCCTTTTATCCCTCCTTTAACATAATAGGCCTTGCATAGATTTCTCTCTCCCTGCAACAGAAGAGATTTTGTACTGTCTCCAGGAAGCTTCGGAGAATGATTATTTTCCCATGAAATGAGTCATTAAAAGGCACATAGCCATACTTAACTGCATACGTGTCAGCATTAGAGTGAATATGATGAGGCATTTTATCCAGTTTTTCTGAAGATTATTTGTAGGCATAGCAAAAGAACATTAACACTGCTAAGTCTGTTGGGTAGATGAGGAAGACTTAGTTCTTGCTAGTAAAACAGAGAACCTTCATTTTATTAAATTTATTGCACTTAAAATTCCCTCATATATCACATTTTAAATCCCCACTGAAAATTCTGTATGGTCAATATTAAATGTTCACACATTCAAATGAATACTAACATTATTTTCTCTCATTACAATCAAACTCTTTTTCCAAAAGAACTAATATAAACTCATGTTCCCCAATAAAAATTATTGTAGTGGGGATGTGACTGTGGTAAGTAATATCCTGTATACCTTAAATTGCTTGTGATGCCACATTTTCCAGATTCCCTAGAAATTAAAATAAGTATATTTTCGTATGTATTCATTGATTTTTGGCCCAAGATAACATCATTTAGTACATTTATATTTCTTTCATATCCTGTGACCTTGATTTCAACATGGATCTCTTACTCACAGCTTTTCACTCATTCAGTCACGCTCTAAATTTAAACCATGAATTCTTAGGAGTTAAACAGTTTCTACGTGGAGAGAGTAAAATAAGAACAGGGACTCTAGGTTAGATTTTTTCTTTCTTTCTTTTTTGTTTTTAATTGAAGTGCAAATATACTAAAGGTAAACCCCATGAATCCTCACAAAATGAACAAACTCAGGAAACGACAGGCAAGGTCAAGAAATACAACATAATGTGTAGCCAAGAAGATCCCTTGTAACCATTCTCAACCACTGTCCCAGTCCTCTTCACAAAAGGTAACAAACATCATTTTATAATGCCATATAAATAGTCTTGCACTTTATATAAATGGAATTGTATGGCACACATGATTTTTTTAAGACAATTTTTTCTAGAGTAGTTTTATGTTTATAGTAAAATTGACAGGAAAGTACAGAGATTTCCCATATACCTCCTGATCCTGTACATGGACAGCCTGCCCCACTCAACATCCTCCCCTGGAGCAGTTCATTTCCTATAAATGATGAACTTATCAATAAAGTCCATAGTTTACAAAAAAATTTCTCTACAAAATTTTTCTCTACAAAAATTTCTCTACAAAAATTTTATAGGTATGGACAAATGTATAATGACATACATCTACCATTTTAGCATCACACGGAGTATTTTCACTCCCCCCCAAATCATCTGTGCTCCACCTGCCCATCCTTCCCCACTACCTCACCCCCACCTCTAGTAATCACTGATCTTTTTTACTGTCTCCTCAGTTTTGCCTTTTCTAGGATACCATATTATTGGAATCATACAGTATGTAGTCTTCTCAGAGTGGTTTCTTTCACTTAATAATACACACTTAAGTTTCTTCTATGTTTTTCCATGGCACAATAGGTGATTTGAGTACTGAATAATTTTGCATTGTCTGGATTTACCCCAGTTTATCTTCTATTCACCTTCCAAAGTGTATCTTGGTTGCTTACAAGTATAAGTCATTATAAATAAAGTTGCTATAAACATCCATGTGATGGTTTGGGGTCGACATGAGTTTTCAATTCCTTTAGATAAACATCAGGAGTGGGATTACTGGATTATATGGTAATAGTATGACTAGTTTTGTAAGCAATCTGCCAAACTGTCTTCCAACGTGTCTGTACCATTTTGCATTTCCTCCAGCAATGTAGGATAGTTCCTGTTCTACATTTTCATCAGCATTTGATGTTGTCAGTGTTTCAGATTTTGGCCATTCTAATAGGTGTGTAATAGTATCTTGGTGTTGTTTTTTTATTTTTTTATTTTTTTTAAACAAAGTCTAATTTTATTTTTTTAAAGATTTTATTTATTTATTTATTTGAGAGAGCGAGAATGAGAGAGAGAGAGAGAGCACATGAGAGGGGGGAGGGTCAGAGGGAGAAGCAGACCCGCTGCTGAGCAGGGAGCCCGATGTGGAACTCGATCCCGGGACTCCAGGATCATGACCTGAGCCGAAGGCAGTCGCTTAACCAACTGAGCCACCCAGGCACCCCCTTGGTGTTGTTTTAATTTGTACTGCCTGATGATGAATGATGTTGAACATCTTTTCATATGCTTATTTGCCATCAATATATCTTCTTTGGTGAGATGTCTGTGAAGGTCATTGGGCCATTTCTTAATTGGATTGTTTCCTTATTACTAAGATCTTTGTATTTTTTGGCTAATAGTCCTTTATCAGATGTGACATTTGCAAATATTTTCTCCCAGTCTGTGGCTTGTCTTCACATTCTCTTGATGTTGTCTTTTTCAGAATAGAGTTTTTAATTTTAATGAAGTCAAGCTTATCAATTTTTTTTCTTTTATGGATTGTGCCTTCAGTTGTGTCTCTAAAATGTCATTGCCATAGTCAAGGTCATCTAGGTTTTCTCCCAGAAGTTTTAAAGTTTTGCATTTTGCATTCAGATCTATGATTTCTGGGTTAATTATTGTGAATGGTGTAAAGCCTATGTCTAGATTATTTTTTCTCTTCTTTATTCCTTTTCCTTCCTTCCTTCTTTCCTTCCTTCCTTCCTTTGCTTCCTTTCTTTCTTTTGCATGTGGATATCCAGTTGTTTCAGAGCTATTTGTTAAGATGCCTATCTTTGCTCCATTGCATTACTTTGTTCCTTGGTCAAAAATCTATTGACTAAATTTACATAATTCTTAATTTCTGAGCTCTTTATTCATTTACACTGATCTGTCTGTTCTTTAACAATAACACACTGTTTTGACTACTCTAGCTTTATAGTAAGCCTTGAAGTTGAATAGTATCAATCCTCCAATTTTGTTCTTCTCCCTTCATGTTGTGTTGGCTATTCTGCGTCTTCTGCCTCTCCATATAAACTTTAGAATTAGTTTGTGAATATCAACAAAATAACTTGCTGGGATTTTGATTGGGATTTCATTGAATCAATAAATCAATCTGGGAGGAAATGATATCTTGACAATAGTCAGTCTTTCTACCCATGAACATGGAATATGCGTCCATTTATTTAGTTCTTTAATTTCATTAATCAGTTTTATAGTTTTCTTCATATAGGCTTTATACAGATTTTATAAGATTTATACCTAACTATTTCATTTTTGAGGGGTGCTAATGTAAATGTTGCTACATTTTAGATTTCAAATTTCACTTCTTTATTGTGGTATATAAGAAAGCAATTGACTTTTGTGTATTAACTTGTATCCTGCAACATTGCAATAATTACTTATTAGTTCCAGAAGTTTTAGAAATTCAGATTTCTATATAGATGATCATTTCATCTGCAGAAAAAGACAGTTTTATTTTTTCTCAATCTGTCTACTTTTTATTTCCTTTTCTTATCTTACGTATTAGCTAGAACTTCCAGCACAATGTTGAAAAGAAATGGTGAGAGAACATCCTTGCCTTGTTCCTGATCTTACTGGGAAAGCTTCAGGTTTCTCACTATTAAGTAGAATGTTATCTGTAGGTTTTTTTGTAGATATTCCTTATCAAGTTGAGGAAGTTCTCTCTATTCCTAGTTTACTGAGGGTTTTTTATTATGAATGGGTAAATGATGTTACAAGTGCTTTTCCTTCTCCCATTAATAAGATCATGTGGCTTTTCTTTTTTAGTCTACTCATACGATAGATTATAGCAACTGATTTTCAAATGTTAGACCAGCCTTACATATCTGAGACAAATCCCACTTGTTTGTGGTGTTAAATTCTCTTTATACATTGTTGGGTTTAATTTGCTGATAGTTTGTTGAGGATTTTTTTGTATAATTATCCATGAGAGATATTAGTCTAGAGATATTGTCTTTCCTTGGAATGTCTTTGCCTGGTTTTGGTATTTGGGTAATGCCAGCCTCATAGAATGAGTTAGGATTTCCTATAAGGATAGGAAATAATTCCTTCTCTACAAAAATTGTAGAGAATTGGTGTAATTTCTTCTTTCTTTCTCTTTCTTTCTTTCTTTCTTTCTTTCTTTCTTTCTTTCTTTCTGGATTTTATTTACTGATTTGAGAGAGAGAAAGTGAGAGACAGAGCACAAGCAGGGGGAGGGACATAGGGGGAAGCAGACTCCCCGCTGAGCAGGGAGCCTGATGTGGACTTGATCCCAGGGCCCTGGGATCATGACCTGAGCCGAAGGCAGATGCTTAACCAACTGAGACACCCAGGCATCCCTAATTTCTTCTTTAAAGGTTTGGTAGAATTCACCAGTGAACGATCTGAGCCTGAGATTTTCTGTTTTCAAAGGTTTATCAGTTATTGATTTAATTCCTTTAATAGACAAAGGCTTGTTCAGATCATTTATTTCTTCTTGTGTGAGTTTTGGCAGATTACATATTTTAGGAATTGGTCCATTTCATCTAGGTTATCAAATTGATGAGCATCGAATTGTTCATACTATTTATTATTTTGATTTCCATGAGATCTAAAGTGATACCCCCTTTTTCATTTCTGATATTATTAATTTGAAACTGCTCTCTTTTCTTCTTAGTTAGCCTGGGCTAGAGGCTTATGGATTCTATTGATCTTCTCAAAGAACCAGCTCTTGGTTTTACTGATTTTTTTCTATTTATTTCTTATTTTCAATTTTTATCAATTTCTGCTCTATTTCTCATTATGTATTTTCTCCTGCTTATTTTGGGTATAATTTGCTTTTCTTTTTCTAGTTTCACGGGGTGAAATTTGGATTATTAATTTTAGTGATTTCTTCCTTTTTTAATATGTACATTAAATGCTATAAATTTCCTTTTAAGTACTGTTTTTGCTACATCTCAAAAATTTTGTTAAGTTGAATTGCCATTTTAATTTAGTTCAAAACATATATATATATTAATTTCTCTACACATGGCAGCTAGAGTAATCCTTATAAAATATGAAAATTTAATCATGTAATTGCCTTCCTTTAAACTCCAATGGCTTCTCATTGTTCCAAATATAAGTCCAAAATCATTATCATCGCCAGCAAGACATATGATTTGATCTCTTCCAAGCATTCTTTGTTGAAATTCTTTTTGCAAAATATACTTACGGTCATTATAGTATACAACATCAACCCTACTAAAGATTATCATTTTTTCCTTGATGTATTTATCTACATAACAAATACTGAATGTTAATCATATTCTAGGTAGTTTCACATATATTTTCTCATTAAACCTCCACAAAAATCACTGGGAATATGTTCTCTTCTTTCATTTTTACATACAGGAAAAGTGAAACTCTGAGAGATTAAGACATTCACAAAAAGTCAAACACCAGTGAAACGATGAAGACAGAAATAAAATTTGCAAATTGTTCTCCAAAACCCATTTTCCCTTTCTCCCAAAGATCTCTATAGATGTAATGTAATGACAAACGATGATGCAAGCACATTGAAAAGGATCAGAATTTATCACAATTCTGCAATTCCCCTTAAGATTACCCTCCCTACAATTAATTATATCTTCCTTAAACATTTCAAGCAAAGATTATACACCTAGAAAATCCACATTTGCTATTAAAATTTTGCCATGCTATATACACATATATCAGTGTGCAACTGTGCGCATGCACTACAGCCCAAGTCCATGCTTTTAGGTAATCAATCATAACCAGGTTTCTTTATCTCTAGCAGGCCTCATTATTCCCACTGTTGCACAATAAAATAATTTTAGCTGGGCACATAACTGCCCACTTGGGAATATATTTTCCAACCTTCCTTGTAGCTTGTGTGGCCATGTCACTAAACTCTTATTCATGGTATATAAGCAGACGTAATATGTTCAACTTCCATATGACTTTCTTAAAAGTAAATTTCCCTGAATTTATTTTCCCTTCTTCTCATGAATCAGCATAAGGATACTGCAGCAATCTAGATTTAACCATGTAGACAATATCAACACCCTAGGAGATCATACAAATATATAGAATTAGCCTAGGCCACTAAATAACAGTGTTTAGTAGCACTTGCTCTGAAAGCCTGGATAGACTAGACAAAACCTGAAAAGGAGATAAGCTTCTATTTTATTTACTTTGTTAAAGTAACTTAGCCTTTACCTTAACACATTTCTCAAAAGTCAAATTCAGGGCTATTTCATTATGTCTCAAGGAATCTCTACCGTATCAAATGCATTTGTTCACAAATTGTTTTGTTTAAATCTCATTTCGCTAACCATACATTCAAAAATATGTGTTTCACATAGTGATGTTTGTCGATTTATTTCTTTTCATAGTTATGAAATTAATGTAGAAAGGAGTTTATCACCTAGTTAAATTCTCTAAGGACTCAGGATCTGAATAAATTGTCAGACATTAAACTGCTGGTTAGCAATCTAGAGCCTTGATGACACTTTGGCCCACTCTCTCTCTGTTTCCCAAAAAACAGACTGGTTGTTTCATTTTTTAATTCTTTGATTTATGGTGATTAATGCATCATTTAAAAATGCATGCCTAAGTAGCAAAATTCAGTGACAGTTTTCAGATCTGCATTTCCAGTAAAATTCTTAGTATGTAGGACTTCTCTTATATTAGAGAGTCTATGATATTTTCGATCCCCTTAACTTATGGCCAATCACAGAATACACTGACTTTTCCAAACCATTTCTTAATAAATTGAATATTGGTATACACATCAAAACATAATTACTAATATCAACACTAATCCAATAGAAATATAACAGGTTCTATGTGATTTTAAATTTTCCAGTAACTACAACAAAAAGAAGTAAAAAGCAAAATATGAAAAAAATTATAATGTATTTTATTTAACCCAATATATCAAAAGATGTTATCATTTAAACATGTAATCAATATGAAAAAAATATTAAGAAAGATTTTAGGTACGTACCTTTTTTGCCTTATAATGTCTTCAATATATGGTGTGTATTTCACACTAAGAGTATGTCTCAATTTGGCCAAGTTTTCATCAAGAAATATTAATATGTATATAGACTTCATAAAATTTAGAGTTTGAAAAGTTAGATTCACAAACTCAAGTGGTCCCAATCACACTTCAAAACTTACAGTTTTAAAATTTAAATTTAAATACAAATTAGGTAAATTTTAAAATCCAGTTCCTTAGTCACATTGGACGCATTTCATGTGCTCAATAGTTACATGTGACTAGACAACATGATATTGGATAGTGCGGCAATTTTAGGTTGATCATCCTCATCGATTTTGATAGGTTTCATAGCTTACTGATAACAAGTTGCCAATATTTCAAAAAATGTACTCTGATAGCAGAATTTTGCTGTGTGGGCATTACTACATAGGGAATGTGTGTATATATGCATATACACACACACACACATACATATATTAAGTAAGCAAGAACATCATTTTTTTTAAGATTTTATTTATTTATTTGACAGAGAGAAACACAGTGAGAGAGGGAACGAACACAAGCAGGGGGAGTAGGAGAAGGAAAACAGGCTTCCCACTGAGCAGGGAGCCCGACATGGGGCTCTATCCCAGGACCCCGGGATCATGACCTGAGCCAAAGGCAGACACTTAATGACTGAGCCACCCAGGCACCCTGAACATCATTCATTTCTACTTAAGCTATTTTTTAACCTTTGCTTAAGGCTTTGGTCACTATGACACAACCACTAAACAATAAACAGTAGCTTGATGTTACTGATGAACTTCTAAGAGTATTAAACTCGCTCCTTAATTGTTAATATCTGACTATTTAGATAGGTTTTATATTTTTTCAAATATATGAGTAGAGGATAGAAATTTCCAATATTTTTTCTGAATTTTTCCTTTATATAATGCAATGCAGTGGAGTAGCATCTATATAAGAAAATTCTAGGAGAAGAATAGTAAGATAAATTATATTCAGTAGAACTTTTGCTCCAGCCAAGATGGGATAATAAGGGTCAGATTTACTCATATGTTCAGAAGAAAAAAAAATAGCAATGAAGATACCATCTATCAGATTTAAAATGTATACTATAAACCCAAAACAACCATTGAATTATCACAACAGAGTTAAAGCTTATAAACCTACACAGAAGATAAAAGGGAATCAGAAAAAATACCCAATTAATCCAAAAGAAGGCATAAGAAGAGGAAAAATGAAACAAATAATTGAGATAATTAGAAAACAAAGAGCAATATTGTAGATTTAAACTCAAACATATCAACAATTATATTAAAGGTAAATAATCTAAACACCCTCAATGAAAAGACAGAGATTTTAAGATTCAAATAAAAAAGCAGATTTTTTTAAAACCCCTTTTTAAATACAATAAACTCTACGTCTCAGGCAATCACTTGGGCTTCTCTTTATTATCTGAGAAATAATAATATTACCTGACACTTACGCTTACATAGCATTTGTCCTATGCCAAATACAGTACATATTAACGTTTGTAATACTCTTATTAGGTAGACACAGTTACTACTTTATGTATGTATGTATCTATCTATCAATTATTTTTCTCAGACAGGAAGACTGAGGAATAGAGAAAAATGAGACTAGACTGGAAGCCAAAGAATCACCAAATTCTTAGGTTATACAAGATTAGCCCACTATGATCAGAGAAAAATTTTAGGGAGAGAAGTGGTGCAGGGTGATGTAATGGTTATTTATAAAGGGAGTGTGGCATATGTAAATAGAGGAAGCTATTTTAGCTGCTGCTATAAGTTGGAATAATTGAAGATTAGGACAAAAGTCTGAATAGAAATTTTAGGAAACTTACCATGTGGAGTTCTGAGTCTTTGCCCCTCTTCCCAGGAATGTGTAGACATCTGTAATATTCAGCAAGGGTTTGAGTATCAAAGTGCTATTCATTTGAATGTACATCAGACATTGATTCAGCCATATGAGATGCCTGTTATTTTGTGTTGAACTGATACTCTTAAAAAAGATATTATGTGGATCGCTGTGCTGTCTAAAACACTGCTAAAGAGTGGTGAACAAATAAGTGTCAGTCATCATTTTTTTTAAAACGAATAAACAATGATGTAATTCCCAAATTTGAAATTTATTTTTCTAGTGTTTTACAAAGCATTAGTCTTACAACAGATTGGAACAACAAAAGAAATTAAAACAAAGAAACAAACACCTGATTCTCCCCAAGAGAGATTTTAAGAAGCCTTGGTATGAACCCTTCCTTTGCCTATTGGGTTTCCCACTTCGCATTGTTCTTTTGCAGGTAGTGCGGGACAACCCTGAGCATTTTTGTTGTCAAACACTGAAAAGATTTTCTACATAGCCATTATAGTCAAATGTCTAAGTTTTTTTCCCACTGGCGGTTAAGAATAAGGAATCTGGAATCAATGAATCCTAAATGTAAGTCTCATCTTCACCATCTGGGAGACATTAGAAGTTATACATGTTCTTGGATCATGATGTGCCCTGATTCAAATCATATCTATTATAGCACTGTAAAAGTTATTTATTAAAATGAAGTTAAAAATAGATATAATATTGTACTGAAAACTCTTAAAAGTTAGGATCATTAAACTCTGTATTGATGTACAAATGTAACCTGGGTGGTGGTTGTTTTGATAGATGTCTCCAGTGCCCCCTAGGCAATATTTGTCATCTTCTCTTTTAGGAGATTCAACTTCCTTGGGGTTTA
The DNA here is from genome assembly GCF_037043125.1 of Eumetopias jubatus. Lineage (NCBI taxonomy): Eukaryota > Metazoa > Chordata > Mammalia > Carnivora > Otariidae > Eumetopias > Eumetopias jubatus. The sequence continues at coordinate 40,331,675 of NW_028274810.1, read as the reverse complement.
GCTTTTTCTAGAGGGATCCCTCAGAGAACTGGAACTCAAAGCTACAATCTTTTAGTTATATCAAGCAGCTTTCTCTTCCCCGTGGCATATAGACATTTGTAGGTGGAAGGAAAGGCATGAGAAAATAGGTAAGACACATTCAAGTGAGGTCCCTATTATATTTAGGAGGCCTTTTTCTTACTGCACAACATCATGGTTCTAAAACTTGACCTCACACTGTTGTATTCAATTTTATTTATGAGGACATTTTTGAGGATGGAGGACCTTAAGTTGAGTCTTAAGGGATCAACTGAGATTTTAATGAACTATGTGTGTTCATTTCCTATTGCTGAAATAGCAAATTGCCACAAGCCTCGTGGCGTAAAACAACACAAATGTATTATCTCACAGTTCTTTCTGCTGGCTTTAGAAGAGAGTCCGTTTCCAGCTTCAGGAGTCACCTGAAATGCTCGACTCGTGAGTCCTTCACCCATCTTCAAAGCTTCTCATTCCAACATCTGCTTCTGTTTCCACATCCCCCTTTCTCTAGCCTTCCCACCTTCCTCTTATAAGGATTCTTGTGTCTTCCATTGGACCCACCAACCACCAAGATAACAATCTTCTATCAAGTGATCCTTAACCAAATCACATCTGAAAAATCCTTTTTGCCATGTAAGATAACATGTCCACACTTTCTGAGGAATAGGATGTGTTTGTCTTTGGGGGGCCATTATTTTGTCTACTACATTATGTTTTTTTAACTGCCATCAGGGATCCATGGACATAATTCGGGCTACAGTTTAGTTGCAAATTGGAAAAAAAAAATGGGTTTGCTAGGTCCCAGGAAAAAAAGAGATTGCTACATGTATAAAAATTCTGAGCTCTGAGGGAGCAAAGGGCTGAGAACATCCCTGAAACTAAACAAAGTCTAGCATGATTAAAGCATGTATAAGAACTCAAATTCAAATTACCACTCACTTCAGATCCTGAAAAAGTTGCTTAACTTCTCTGAGTGTGGTTCTCCCTCTTTACACCTGGAATATTAATATTTCATAGAATTTTTGGAATGATTAAAAATACAGATAAAGTGAAAGATTAGCAGTAATCACTGAATAAGTACTTGTGAATAGAAAGTCAGTAGGCAGTGGTCCCAGTTGCATCCTTAGGGTCTTTTTGCATTTGTTAGTGATTGTGTGCTGGAACCCAAAACATTTAGCTAGCAAGAGAAAATCTGTGCTCTTAGTTGGAGCTTGGAAATCCTAGTTCCATGGGCTTCATCTTTTCTTCCTCATGTTCAACACCATTGCCAATCAAGTAATTTAAATCTCATATTTAAGCCCTCGGAGGTAGAGTAATCAAGCACAGCCTGTGTGCAATGAATAGAGTTCATATTTTATATATATACTTACACTAATTGCTATAACTAGGAATATATTATATATTTAAATTAAAAAATGGATTACTTTATATGAGCACATTTTATCTCCATTTATCAAGTATAGCGGCAAATCAGAGTAACAACTTTTATTAGTTTCTCAAAGTGTGGGATAAAGAATATTTATACGAGTATGTGTGACACCAAATTGTATTAATATAGCTCAAAAACCCAACCTCATTTATTTTCCACTGATATATATATATATGCATACATATATACATATATGTATGTATATATGAAGTCTTACCTGACAGCTTTGCCATTGCACTAATTAGCTCTCAGTTGCAGAGTTTTAAGCAAGATTCCACTTACAAACTGTTTTATTGTCAGGAAGCCTGACAAGGATATATCATTTGCAGATGCTGAACAGGTTAGACAACAGTGAGCACTTTTTAATTTTTTTTTTTACTTCACATCATTCGAGTTGGCTAAGAATAAGTGCTTTTTGTTTTCATGTTTTGGGTTTTGTCGTTGCTTGTTTTTTTTGACACTTGTTTCATTGGGGATCAGACTGCAGTTTTTATTTCTTCTTTTCTACCTAGGTGGTACAATAAATAGTATCTCCACTGATTTACAACATGAGAATGATGAGTCATCTAATGAATGTCCAACACAGAGCCTCAATGTTGGTATTAAGAATGAATAGATGGATAGGTATGTGGAGGTGAGGAAGAAAAATGCCACCTTTTTTAAAAGTCATCGTCCCCAACACTTCTATTAGTGTCCACAAAATGTTCCATATGGGAATTAGAAATTTTTCACATTTTTTTGTCAGTAGGCTGAAAAATAGAGAAATATAAATAATGTGGAGTTATTACAGTATAATGGGAAAGGGTATTAGTTCTGTTAAAAAATACCAGTGCTCTTTCATATGCTGGGTACATGATAAGATAACATTTCTCTGCCCCTTGATTTCAGATGTGGTCATGTAATTTGCTTTTACCAGTGAAATATGAGCAAAAGTGAGGAGTCATTAGACTCCTCTTAAGAGACAATGGGTACTTTATAAATTTTGTTTTCTCTGATATAGTGACTAGCAACATTCAAAATATCGTGGGTACCATTAAACTATGTTTCAAAGTGACTTGATGAGCAGAAACATAAGATGGACATATAGCAATAGTACGAAACAATCCTTTGTTATTTCTAGCTACCAAGATTTAGAGTAATTTTGTTACTGCAACAAAACCTAGCTCAGCGAAACTGATATACACCTAGACTTAAAGTCTTCTGTAATTTTCCAGCTATTATCTTTTAATAATACCAATTATAACTTAATTTAAAATATTAAATGCTTTTAAATAATTATTTTAAATGCCAGGAACTGAGTCCATGCCAAGCAGTATCTTGAGTGTGTTTTATATATATATTAAAGAACTTATTTATGAAAGATATGATAGATATTGTTAGCTCCATGATACAAATGAGAAAATTGGAGTTCAAGAAAGTTTATGTAACTTGCATATGTTTTTGTATTTATTTTTTCATATTTTTAAAGTTTTTAATTTTAATTCCAGTATAGTTAACATGCAGTGTTATACTAGTTTCAGGTGTACAATAGAGTGATTCAACAGTTCCACGCATGACTCGGTGCTCATCAGGGTAAGTGTGCTCTTGATCCCCTTCACCTATTTCTCCCATTCCCCACCCCCCACAACCTCCTCTCTAATAACCATCAATTTGTTCTCTATATTTAAGAGTCTGTTTTGGGGTTTGTCTGTTTCTCTTTGTTCATGTGTGTTTCCTAAATTCCACGTATGAGTGAAATCATAGGGTATTTGTCTTTCTCTGACTGACTTATTTCACTTAACATTATACTCTCTAGATCCACCCATGTTGTTACATATGTTAAGATTTCATTCTTTTTTTATGGCTGAGTAACATTCCATTGTGTGTGTGTGTGTGTGTATATATATATATATATATATATATATATATATATATATATACCACATCTTTTTTTTTAAAGATTTTATTTATTTGACAGAGAAAGACACAGTGAGAGAGGGAACACAAGCAGGGGGAGTGGGAGAGGGAGAAGCAGGCTTCCACTGAGCAGGGAGCCCAATGCAGGGCTTGATCCCAGGATCCCGGGATCATGACCTGAGCTAAAGGCAGACGCTTAATGACTGAGCCACCCAGGCACCCCTATACCACATCTTCTTTATCCATTCATCTATTGATGGATACTTGAGCTGCTTCCATATTTGGCTATTATAAATAATGCTGCAATAAACATAAAGATGTGTATATCCTTTTGAATTAGTGTTTTTGTATTCTTTGGGTAAATATCTAGTAATAGGAATTACTGGATCATATGGTAATTCTAGTTTTAATTTTTTGGAGAACTTCCATACTGTTTTCCACAGTGGGTGTACCAGTTTGCATTCCCACCAACAGCGCATGAGGGTTCCTTTTTCTCTACATCCTTGCCAACACTTGTCATTTCTCGTGTTTTTGATTTTTGCCATTATGACACATGAGGTGACATCTCACTGTGGTTTTGATTTGCATTTTCCTGATGATGGGTGATAACTGAGCATCTTTTCATGTGTCTGTTGGGATCTCGATGTCTTCTTTGGAGAAATGTCTTTTCATGTCTTCTGCCCATTTTTTAATTGTATTATTTTGTTGTTTTGTGTGTTGAGTTGTGTAAGTTCTTTATATATTTTGGATACTAACCCTTTATTGGATGTGTCATTTGTAATAGTAGTAGCAGAACTCAGTTTAAATCCAGATTTATATAATTTCAAATTCTGTGCTCTTAATGACCTTTGTGTTGTATACCTGTTTGAGACTTATATTTTAACATCTGTAACACTAAACAAAATTATTTTCTCATAGAGATTTTGTGAAGACTAGCTGTAAAACAATGTGGGTAAAGAATTCTGATACAGGGCGCCTGGGTGGCTCAGTTGGTTAAGCGACTGCCTTCGGCTCAGGTCATGATCCTGGAGTCCCGGGATTGAGTCCTGCATAGGGCTCCCTGGTCAGTGGGGAGTCTGCTTCTCCCTCTGACCCTCTTCCCTCTCATGCTCTCTATCTCTCATTCTCTCCCTCTCAAATAAATAAATAAAATCTTAAAAAAAAGAATTCTGATACAGAATTAACTCAATAGATTATAACTTCTCTTTTTATGTTCTCATAAACAGATGATCAAGTTTGATGCCAAAAATAATGTGAATGAGAAAAAAATAAGCAATAACAAGTATTTTATTGGACAATCTTTTTTTTTTTTTTTACAAAACAACTTGTTTATTTCTCCATTTTAATTATATAAGCTCTTTTCCTTTGCATACGGGAACAATCTGAATAAGACAACTACTTTTTTTAAGTTCTACATGAAAATGAGGTCCTTTTTCATGGAATATTAACTAATATATCTTTTTATTGTACTTATAACAAATAATATAAACATCTTTTATTTAACACATATCCCTTCTCCCTCTTCTTGAAAGGGGAAGAAGACAACATTATACTCTTTACATTTAATAACTAATTCCAGGAAAACCTGGTAGGGAGAAGGAGGAGGAAACTGAACAATACCCAAAGGTCTGCTCTTTAATCTTTTATGGTTTAACAATCTATAATTTCAAATAGTCCTCACTCAAACCCATCAAAAAAATCCTAAGTTCTAATACAACATTCTTATACTATATAATAGAATGACTTAAGCACTTTGGAAAATAAAGATAAAAATATTTGGAATGAACTCAGAAAAGTTATTTCTCTCTAAACAGAAATTAAAATAAAATTCTACTTTTAAAAATAGGAGAGCTGAAATGGTTAAACCAACTGATACATACATACCACGGAATGCTATTCAGCAGTAAAAATGAATGAAATATTGATAACAGGCAAGAACTTGGGTGGAACTGCAGGGGATTACTCTAACTCAAAAAAAGCCAGTCTCGAAAGATTCCATACTATATATCCTATTTACATAATTTAAAAAAATGACAACATTTTGGAAATAGAGAACTGATTAGTAACTGGGAAGGTAGGGGCAGGAAAAGATGATATAATTTATAAGATTATGATTATAAAAGTGCAGCACTAGGGATACTCATGGTGTTAGAACTGCCCCATATCCTAACTATGATGGTGGATACACAGACTCATGTTATACAGACACACATATATGACTGTAAGTAAAACTAGGGAAAACTGAATACAATGGATGGATTACATCCATGTCAATACCCTGGCTGTGGTATTTTATTATATAGTTTGCAAGATGTTATCACTAGGGGAAACTACATAAAGGGTACGTGAGATCTCTCTGCATTATTTTTTAAAATAATTTTAATTAAAGAAAATATTTTAAAATAATAGTCTAAAGTTGTCTTAATAAGAAGTTCAATAAGAAAAGTAAGGTACATGAATTTCCAATGAACTGTGATGTAAATGCATTTGAACTAGATTTGCTATTCAGATAGCATATTCAGCCTAATTGTCTATGTCCACCATCCCTTTAATAATTATTAGGTTGAAATAATTTTTAAGTGTTATATATGTTGCTTATTGAATTCTGTTGTATCCTCCCCCCAAAACATGTTGAAGTCTTAACCCCCGGTATCTGTGAATGTTACCTTATTTGGAAATAGGGTCTTTGCAGATATAATAAAGTTAGGATGAGGTCATATTGAATAAGGATGGGCCTAATCTAGTGATTGGTGTCTTGATAAGAGGGGAAATTTCCACACAGTGACAAAGACACATATCCAGTAATAATATTATGTAACCCTAGAGTGGAGGTGGAATGATATGTCTATAATCCAAGAAATGCCAAGGAATACCAGCAACAACCAGAAGCTGGAAGAGGAAAGGAAAGATCACCCCCCACCCCCCAGAGCCTTCAGAAAGAGCACAGCCTGGCCAATAATTTGATTTTTGTACGTCTAGCCTCCAGAACTGTGAGAGAATAAATTTTTGTTCTTTAAGCCACCAAGTTTATGGTATTTTGTTATGGCAGCCCTAGGAAATTAATAACAATGGTATTCTCTTGAATGCAGTATGCCCCAAATCTTTTATGCCAGTGTCAGAAAGCAAATTAAACCACAATGAGTAATTAAGTTTTGAATTTCTCAGTTATTTTCCATTTATAATGTGAAAGTCTTATTATTTTTTTAAAGATTTTATTTATTTATTTGACAGAGAGATAGAGAGCACAAGCAGGCAGAGAGGCAGGCAGAGGGAGAGGGAGAAGCAGGCTCCCCGCTGAGCAGAGAGTCTGAGATGCGGGGCTCAATCCCAGGACCCCGGGATCAAGACCTGAGCTGAAGGCAGATGCTTAATGACTGAGCCACCCACGGCGCCCCTGAAAGTCTTATCATTTCTCACGTACGATCCAGGAAACTGTTCTTAGCAATGCCAAATGCTAATGGAAATGATAATTTTTTTTCTTTTTTTTCCTTGTAATCAGTGTGTTTATTTTTATTTTTTGTTATTCTTATATATACATGTCACTAGGCCCTATATGTATAAAAGGATAATTTGCATTACCTATTATGTGCAAATCATATTTTCATCCAGATTTATAGACATAGATAGATACATAGACATTTGTTTAGTTTAAAAATGCTTTACTCACATTTTCTCTAAAAGCATGAAAACTGTGAACTATAAATTCAAGAAAATCATGCTTAGAAAACATTTTATACTGGGTTCAGCCCAGGTAGTTACTGATACTGTCCAATATCAAAACATTTTTAAAATGCTCCCTCACCAAAACCTCTAAAATACTAAAATATTATTTAAAAGTCAGCTTCCTATTTGAAAGGAAATTATTTTTCAAAAGCTATCAACATGAAGGAAAAGCCCATATAGATTAGCAAAAGAAATGTAAATGTAGTCTTAGTAAACAGGATTATAAGAAACTCCCTGGTTATAGATTTCACCATATTTCCCTTCTTCCATTTCTGACCATACCACTACCATCATCACTATGAGAATTATGCTTTACAGAACATACTAAATTGAAGTGTTCAACCTTTCAATTCACTATTGTACAAATCAGTAATAACTTCAGAATAATTATGGCTTTTAACAAATGATCCTCAAATGTTTCACTATTATAATGATTTGGAGACATTGAGAACAACGCTTGAAAGAGCTAGATAGATATTTTTGCTTTTATATACCCAATACATCTTAGAATAACAATGGAAGCAAAAATTTTATCCAAGATTAGTATAATAGTCTGCCTTTCCTGATTTTAAACAAGGTTTTCTGAGTGTCTCTGTCTCTTTCTTTCACAGAGTCATATCAACAAGGGTTCAAGTTTTGCCTCCATCACTCATTAACTAAGCAAGTTCTGGCAATTTGCTTAATATCTCTGTGTCTCTGTCCCTTTTTTTTTTGAAATTATATAATAATAGAATCTAACTTATAGGATTGTTGTTATAATCAAATAAAGTAAAATACCTGAAAAACAAACAAGCAAACAGACAATTAGTATTCAATAAATGGCAGCAAGAGGAAATTCGGGAAATCCCCCCTGGCTTCTGCGCACCAATAATTTTTAACTCACAATTCACACATAATCAGCTGCTTTCTACAAACACTTGTCCTCAGGATAATGTTTGCATAGAAGCAAATTTTGAGCTTTTAAACTGAATTTGTAAACCCATAGCAGAGATAATAGCTTTGTATATAGCGTTTCTATCCTAAGAGTCGGACTTCCTGGTGACAGAGAAAGATGCTTTGTTTTCTTCAAAAGACTAAGAGCAATGATACAGAGGGGTCATAAAACTCTGTTTATGCTAGCTTAAGGGACTTGAAGAAAACGGGGGAAGACTGAAATAGAGGGTTAAAACATGGTGCTTGAGTTAGTTGTGGCTTTCTCGCTGGATGAGTTCCAAGGGTGATAGAAACTCCACGTAAGTTTAGAAAATTATCACGATAAAAGAGATTCGCTGTTTCACCTCCTGGAATATAAGCTCCATAGAAAGAAAGGGGCTCCATGTCCTGAATGCTGCTGGAATAGTACAGTATTAATGGAGGAAGGAATGGTCAAGACCAGGGTTTGGCAAACTCTTTCAATATAGGGCCAGACAGTACATATTTTAGGATTAATGGGCCATATTAATCTCTATCACAACTTTTTAAAAATATTTTATTCATTTATTTGACAGAGAGAGAGAAAGAGCACAAGCAGGCAGAGCAGCAGGCAGAGGGAGAGGGAGAAGCAGGCTCCCTGCTGAGCAGAGAGTCTGAGATGCGGGGCTCAATCCCAGGACCGTGGGATCATGACCTGAGCTGGAGGCAGATGCTTAACTGAGTGAGCCACCCAAGCGCCCCTCTATCACAACTTTTTTAACTGTGCCTTTGTCATGAAGAAACAACCAAGGACAATAAATAAAGGAAAAAAGAAAACTTTTTTATGGAAACTGAAATTCAAATTTCATATAATTTTCATATGCCACAAAATAGTATTCTTCATATTTTTCAACCATTTAAAATTGTGAGAATGATTCTTCATTCACAGACCATACAAAAACATGACATAAGTCAGATGTGGCTGATGGGTGTAATTTGTGGTTCCCTGATTAGACACAGAGAGGGATCTAACATTCTTCCACTGGGTTTCCAAGAGCAGCATAGAAGAGCATAAAAGTGTTCTTTCCTTAGGAAAAGAAAAAGTAGACGAGAGTGAACAAAAACTTTAGTTGGAAAAGTGAGGATACAGAATATGTGGACTGACAAAAACAGGGAAAAATGGGACTGAGAAGCTAAAGCGCACCAAAGATGACCACGGAACAGATTCAAATCTCTTTCTCGCCCTCGCTCCTGAGGCCATTTTGTAGCCTAAAACTCTCCTGAAACCAGATGCTGATGAAGGGAAAAGATTTGGGGGTTAGGTACCATTAGACAGGATAGGGTGAAATTAAGAAGCCATGAGGAAGTGTAATCCGTTCCAGGAAGCTTCAAAGCACTGAGTCAGTGCCCAGGTTTTCTTACTTCTCCCCCTCAAGTAAGAGCTCAGTCCTTTAGAGTCGACTCACTCACTACCCATTGACTTCTCAATGCATAATAATGCTTATCCATAGCCAGAGATTTCACCTACCCACATGATTTAACACTTTCCTATATGAATAGGAATAATCCATCTAGGAGCCCCAATCCCACCAAATAAAAGTAGAGAGTTGGGCACATGGCTGTAGCATGAAAGAAATTTTCTTTCATGTCCTTGATGTAACTATAAAGAAGGAGTCTGAATTTTCCTACTAAGCCACAACAGGGAAGGAATATACTCCTTTATAATAATCTTTACTTAATGAAGCACTAGAGATCTTAACTGGTCCATAAAACTTTCCAATGTCTTTTAGGCAAGAAGTTTCCATCAAGATTTGGATTAAAAAGTCATCACAAAAACAACTTAAAAGTTTCACCACCACTCTTCCCTGGATCTCTATGGTACCATTCTACCTGAGCTTTCCATGTTAACTTGGAATTCATTCCAGATTCCTAAATTTCACTTATCTCCTACATTCAATTTAGCTACCTAATCCTAATAATTCTACTCCTTTAATATCTCCCAATTCATCCCCCTCATTTTTAGTCCCATCTCCTCACTAACATTTTATGTCTTTATTTTTCTCTTCTTTTTGCAATGGATTTTTAACTGGTTTCTCTGACTTCAGTGTTACCAGTCCTATTCTTGTTCCCCCATTTATATTCTGAATACTCATATTGAGGATATTTAAAACGTAAATCTGATCCTATCAGATACCTTACAACCCCTCATAGCCTCATAGACTATAGTTAATGTATAAATTCCTTAGCAAATATTTTCAAGACCCTTTATTTAATTCTCTAGGCTCTTTTCCCACAATTCTTGGTCTAATCATTCTATAATTTAACCATCCTGATTTATGTAGTTTGCCAATAATGATCACTGTGCCCTGAAATTTACAACTATTTTTTTCCAAATTATGTTCCAGCCAAAAAACATATCCTGATGTAGTATTAGTTATTTCTTCAATAAAGGTTTTCAATGTCAAACAATGTGAAATATGATACTATAATAAAATAAAGCTAAATGTATTACATTACTGTAAAATTGTCCAGGATCTAAAATATACTGCATATTGTTATTCTAAAAGCAAAATGAAATAAAGAAAAATGAAATACTATTTAATATAGAGACATTTTTTAAAAGTCATAGAACCTGTGTATTCACAGTAAATGCATTGACCTTATTCTACTTCATCCATTTCACTTATCATTTTTTATTCCAAATCTCCAATAACCCGTTTTGTAAAATTTTTCTCAAAATACTATGATCAAATGTTTCCATCTCTAATACTTACATCATACAGTCTTGACTTGGCCATCTGTATGCAGAAAAACTTACCTGTGAATGTATTGCAGAATTATTTTGGGTTAAGTTCAAGACAATCTTTCTGGGTCACCAGCATTTATTTTCACTACCACTTTCCATAGTGCATCAGTAATATAACTTCATTAGAATCACAGCGGTTCAAAGTTCCAATTTTAATCTTTCTCATCCAACAGTTTACTGACGATTAATTATTCTAGTGAGAAATAGTAATCACATATACTTTGAGAAAAAATATTCACCCAAGATCATGGACTTTAGAATTCATTCTTCTCCTTTTTTTTTTTTTTTCCTTACTTTTCTGAAGAAATCCAGGTTACAAAGAGAAATACCTAGCTGCAGAGAAATGGAATTGTTTGGTGTCACTCTGAATTATGTTGTAGAAGATTTAAGCAAGTCAGAGGGATAATTAGCTGAACAGAAAGACTTAAAGAATTTTTCTACTTCAATCATTGTATTAGTTTTGAGTAAGTATGGGCTCAGTGTAGAAATATTGAATGTTCATGGGAAAATTCCAGGCAATCTATGCTAAATATTGAATACAAATAATTCACTTTGAGAGACCAGGTGGGTCATCAGATTACAATTATTTTCCTTTTGCCCATGTGGCTTACTTATTTTCATTTGCAATCATCCATATTTTTATATGCCTTGGACAAAGCTTTATTGAAATGACTAGAAAAATTTAAGGATTTTTCATTTAGTTTGCTGCATTGTTAATATTAGCTTGTCAATGACTTGAGTTACCTTTTTCCTCTTTAAAAATGTTTAGCAAGGAAAATGAAATAAATGGTTGTTTTATTTAGGAATATCTCATGCTTCTTTAGCAGTTTTATTCTTCAAGATACATACTATGTTAACAGCCAAGCTACAGCTCTAGACAAATGAGAAAATGATTTTCCTGACTTCTGTTCATTTAAATACTCAATCATGACATTGTATTAATGTTATTTTCAAATAGAATGTCCTTGCTTTTCATATGAAAAATGAGGTAAAGGGAATGATGTGATTGTTCAAAACTTTGAATCGATGCATATTCATCATAATGGCTCAAACTGGCTGCATTTATTTAAATATTCTCATATGATTTCCATGAGTGACCATTAAAATAAATGCAGAAATGTGCTGTTATGCCAAGACTTTTTTGCATATATGTCCATTTCAGAGTCTTATATTACCTGTACTCTATAGCAATCGTTAAGTCAGAATCTAAGTCAAAACCTTGAAAAATTCAAGACATTGTGACATGAAAATTTCAAAGAATCTATGGTCTTGAGTTTCCTTGATATATATGTACAACACATTCCAAAAAAGTTATTCATGGATGCATAATTACTTTCAGAATAGTTCATCATATACTAATATTGACACGGAAAACAATGATTATGAGTTGCAGAGATAGCAAAAGGACAGAACTTTAAATTAAGAAAAGGAAATCTTAAACTCTTAAACAGTACCAATTCACAATTAATGGAATGGAGTTCAGACCCATTTGATCTGGAAGGTTTGTATTTGGGTAGTTTAAAATCCATCAAATTGCAGAGAGGCCTATTCAATGAGAGTCAGCTACCAAGCAGATGTTATATAGAAAATAACATCTGAATCATCAAAATAAACTGAATTGGTAGCAAAAAAATATTTTTGGTTAATCATTTTGATAGTATTATGTATGTGTTTCCCAGCTTGAAGCTACAATAACATATCAGAAATGGAAGAAAACTGGTCATACTAAACCAGCTCTTCTGTGGTTAGAAAGCTTTACTGACAATATAACCAATTCTTAGTATTTCAATAAGAAAGTAAGAGATTATTTATTGTTATAATATTTTAATATAGAATATTTGTGTTAAAGACGCAACAAATGTCATTTATTCAGAAACTTGTGTGAACATCTACCTGCACATTAAATTATAATATGAATCAAGTCCTTCACTCTCATAGAATTATCCTTGTTAAAATCAAAATAATATCAGAAGACCCAAAGCTTTATTCAGAGATAAAATGAAAATATCAAGGATGCAATGATAGCAATGAGAGTTTGGTTGGTTTGTTGGTTGGTTTTGTTGTGAATAAAACTTGAGTGTATGAATTCAAAGAAAGTTAATTTTAAATTTTGGCTTCTATAATGATTTTTGGAAGTATATCAGGATTTTTAGACTTGCTACTTAGCATCATTTTAGAAGGCATATTAGGAATCACTTAGACTTGCTACTTTGGTCAACCAATCATTATTTCTTATATGATTTCACAACAAACATACCAATGTTTACTATATTTATTTAAGATATTTCTAACAAATTAGATATGGAAATCAGTCTTAGTGACTGCTTTATAATAAATGAAAATATAAAATGAGTATTAAAAAAGTGTTCATTAAAAGTAATTTTAACTATACAAAATGCAAATACAAAGTCATTCTTTGCTTTTATATTTCATTTGAATTTTGATGTAATAAAATGTAATATTTTTCTAATTTTGATGAGCAAAAGATAATATCACAGACTTTAACAGAAGAATCTCTTTTGAAAATAATATACAATTATATATTAAATTAAACTCTGGATATGATATATAAAAACTGAATTATTTTTTAAAAAATTAGTAAAAGGGTTATTTTAAAAAGTTTACATTCATTATGCTTTACTCCACAAAATACGTCATTTAAGATAGAAAGTAGTATTCTAAAATAGTTTTTAAATAAGCTTCCTCCTAAGAATGGTACAAAATGCTCTAGCAGAAGAGAAATAGAGTATAAGAAAATTGTGGTAATGCCTAGGCATTTAAGTTAGAACCAAACCAGTGTTACATAATGACATATATATTATTTACATATGCATGTAGTGGTGATTTATATCTAAATATAAATAAGTGATAATACATAAAGTAAGTATACTGGATGTTAGAGTAAAAGGCATATTACAGTGAAGATAAGAAGTGAGCACTACAATGTTAATTTCTAATAAGAGAAATGTGTATTGATGCACTTTAGTTGCTATTTTTTCCTTCTGAAGTCTGTTTCATTTATTTACTTTCAATTTAATAATACAGAGTATTTATTCTATGATGAAACATTTAAACTCTATGGGGTTTGGGTAGTTGATACAATTAAAAACACAGAGCTTTAGTAAGTACCCCCACACTAATCTTTTAAACTGTAGTTTATCAGCTGTACTGTCTCTTTGAAACTAACATGGTTTGGGCTGAAGCTCACATTTCAAAAAGAAATCTGCTTTTGGTTAAACTTTCTTTTCTTCTGTTCAGAACAGAGCTCTGAATAGAGTGAATACCAATAAATAAATAAAAAATATATAAACAAACAAACAAACAAATAAATAAATAATAAAACTTTTTTTGAAATTCCTTTTTTCACTGAAGGCTGCCACAGTCTGTGCCACATCAGTTTCAAAGAGTTGGTTACAGCAACGGAGCAGCTCTGGTTTAATGGGCTGTTATGAAGCTGACTGTCATGGGTTTTTCCTGTTTATTTTATGGAAACTATAGGGAAGAGACTGAAAATAGTATCTTAGAGTTGCAATTATAATGCCATGCACATGTTTTAATTATATATCTAAAATATATTTTTCAAAATATTTTACATGCATTTTGATTTGATACGATCTATATGTACAGCCACTCTTCAATTTTTCTCAATAATCTTTAAGGATTGTTTTATCCTTAAAGACTATTCATTATGTTAGATATAAAGGGTCAACTGATTCCAAAAATTATTTGGTTCTTTTACTTAGTGGCAATTATGAAACAGTCCACAATATGAATAAAACTCTTTATTCATATTATGTTTAAAAAGATCAGATATAAAAGAAGTTTAAAAAGAAGAATCCATTATTCCAATTACTTGATTTTGAATTTCTTGATTCAGTTTTTTTCTCATTAAAATTTCACAAATTGCTAACAAAATTGCTCTTAGCACTGAATAATTTCAAGTTTTGCAGTATCACTCAATTGTAAGATTAATTCTCAAATCAATAAAATTTTAGTTTTTCTTGGACTTTAAGAAATATACTTTTTCATCATATTTTAGATAGGCAATATAAAAATAATTAAAAAAATAATTTTATCTACAGTGCCAATAATAAATAAATAATGCCTGCCTTTGTAGTCAGGAAAAAAAGTCATTTGGGTAACACACAAATAAGTATATGCTTGGGTCCAAGATGACAATATAGGAAGACCCTGAATTCACCTCCCAATGACACTTGAAATCTACAGCCACATGTGAAATAATTTCCTCTCAAAAAGAACTGAAAACTAAATGAACAGCTCCCTCCACAACATTAGATAAAAGAACCACAGCAAGATGGGTAGGAGAGGTAGAGATGTAGTCTCACCAAAAAAGACCCACACTTGGCATGGCAACACACAGTAGGGAGAGATCTCACAGGTGCAGAGCTTCTCCCTAAGGAGGGAGGGGTTTGTGCCCCACACTGAGCATCCCAACCCTCAGGACATGCACCAGAGAGATAAGATATCAAAAATGTCTGTCTGTGGAAACCAATGGGGCTTACTTACATCCAGGGGACCCTGAGGGCTCTGGGGATCTGAGATACTCCTTCCAAGGGGCTCACACATAGATTCACTCACCCATGGACACAAGGCAAAGGCAGAAGTTTGATATGTGACTGGATTATATGTGAAGAAGATCCATTTGCTAATCTTAAGGCATCTTCTGAGGGCCAGAGACTAGTCAGGACTTTCTTCAGGGCAAAAGCCTTGTGAGTACCATTTTTGCACACTCCCTTTAGCTTGCTAGTATAAGTGGGCACACATGAACAGAACTTTGCTAAAGCCACAGGTATGTCCTACCCCCAAAACTCTTCCTAAATTCGTAAACCCACAGACATGCCCTGCTCTCCCAGCACTCTTCCTTGGCACAGATAAAGCTGAGGATATACCCAATCCTGAACACTCTTTCAGCCTCACTAAAGCTGGCAGGCAAGCACAGTCCACACAGGGGATACCTCTTGATTACCTGGCTCTGGTGGCTAGAGTGTTTTACATTCCTGGGCCCCATGGAACTGTAGCAATGGAAAAGACAGTTCTGGGCAGGATACCACGTCCAGGGCACTGCCCACAGATGGTAGACTGCAACATGCCCTCAGTCTGCACATGTAAAAGGCCTATTTACTTTTCCTAGAGCTTCAACCTGAGGGATAGTCTTCAGGTTTGCCACACATCTACAGGCTACAGAGGTGCTCTCAGGGAATGTAGGCAGGGAGACACCACCTTTCTGCCCTTTCTTGGCCTCACTACAGCTTTACTAGTATTTTCCAGAAAGGAGCTTATACACCCATCTGAAGCCCCAATTCTTATAAGTGTCACCCATGGGACACCCCTAGAACTCTTAGTCTGGAGGTCAGCATGTTCTAGATTGATATCTTACAGAACTATACATATTTTCATAAGTTAAAAGCTATTGCCTAAGGACCTGGCTTTCAATCAGCCTGAAATCAAGTGCTGACTGAGATCTCCTTTTAGAACACTGACAGGTCTTGGCACACCCTCAACAATGGGGAACTATTAAAAATAAATCAGCCTACTTAGACAATCACTAAGTTTTGAGAGACAACTAAGAGCAAGGGCAAGCCTGAACAGTAAGTTTCATCTCCTAAAAAGGCCACTCTTTTAAGTCTGGGAGAGGTAGTTTTGCATAATACCTAGCAACAAACACAGAGAGTCAAGCAAAATGAGGAAACAAAGGAATATGTTCCAAACAAAAGAACAAGACAAAACCTCAAAAAAGTGGTTTAATGAAAGTAATCTATCTGATAAAGAGGTCAAAGTAATGGTCATAAAGATGCTCACTGAATATGGGATAAGAATGGAGGAACACGGTGAGAACTTCAGAGATAGAAAATATAAGAAAGTACCAAACAGAAGTCACAGAGCTAAAGAATGCACTAACTGAACTAAAAGATGCACTAGAATGGTTCAACAGCAGACTAGATGGAGCAGAAGAATGCATCAGTGACATGGAAGACAGGGCAGTAGAACTCACCTAAACAGAGCAGCAAAAAGGAAAAACAAAAAAAATTTTAAAAAATGAAGACAGTTTAAAAGACCTATTGGACAACACCAAGTGTACTAACATTTTGCATTACATGGGTTCCAGAAAGAGAGAAAAGGGGCAGAGATGTTATTTGAAGAAATAATGGCTAAAAACTTCCCTCATCTGTGGGAGGAAATAGGTATCCAGGTCCAGAAAGTGAAGAGAGTTTCAAAAAAAGAAAAAAAAAAAGAACCCAAAGAGATCCACACTAAGACACATTATAATTAAAATGTTGAAAGGTAAAGTAAAGAGAGAAACTTGAGAGCAACAGAGCAACAAGAGAAAACTTTCTGTATACAAGGGAAACCCCATTAGACTATCAGTGGATTTTTCATCAGAAATTTTGCAGGCCAGAGAGTGGCATGATATGAAATGCTGAAAGGAAAACAACTTCCAACTAGAAATACTCTGCCCAGCAAAGTTATTATTCAAAATAGAAGGAGAGATAAAGAGTTTTCTAGACAAGCAAAAGCTAAATAAGTTCATCACTGCTAGACCAATTTTACAAAAAATGTTAAAGGGACTTCTACAAGTAGAAAAGGAAAGGCACTAACTACAAAACATAAAAGTAAAGAAGGTCACTGTTAAGGGCACATATATAGTAAAGGTACTGAACTAACCATTTAAAGATAACTTTGAAGTTTAAAAGACAAGTGCAATAAAATTAACTATAACTACAATAATTAGTTAAGGGATACACAAAATAAAAACATGTAAAATATGACATTAAATATAAAATGCTAAAAGGTGGGAAGTAAAAATGTAGAGGTTTTAGAATACATTCAAATTTAAATTTTTATCAATATATATATGTATATACGTGTGTATACACACATACAAACACACACACACATACTATTATATGGTGGGAACCTCATGGTAACCACAAAACAAAAACCTACAGCAGATACACAAAAGATTGTGAGAAAATAATCTAAGTATAACACACACAATCTTTCTAGACTGAATCATGAAGAAATAGAGAATCTAAATAGACTGATTACTAGTAAGGAGACTGAATCAGTAATCAAAAATCTACCAATAAACAGAAGTCCAGGACCAGATGGCTTCAATGGTGGATTCTACCAAACATTCAAAGATTTAATGCCTATCCTTCTCCAACCCTTCCAAAAAATTGAAGAGGAGAGAATGTTTCCAAACTCATTTTTTTAAAAGTAATTTCTACACCCAATGTGGGACTTGAACTCACAACCCCAAGATCAAGAGTTATGAGCTTTACTGACTAGACTAGCCTAGTGCCCCTTGTTGCAGTTTTATTTGTTAATTCATTTTACGAGGCTAGCATTACTCTGATACCAAAACCGGACAAGATTAAAAAAAAAAAAAAAAGAAAATTGAAAATCACAGGTCAATATCCCTGATGATCATAGATGCAAAAATCTTCAACATAATACTAGTAAAGCAAATTCAACAACACATTAAAAGGATCATACACCATAATCAAGTGGGAGGATCCAGAGGAGCAAGGATGATTCAACATCAGCAAATCAATCAATGTGATACAATATATTAACAAAATGATGGAAAAAAATAATACCATTCTCAAAACAAGAGGAAAAAAGCAAGTAACAAAATTCAATATTCATTTCTAATAAAAACTCTCAACAAAATAGAGGTAGAGAAATCATACCTCAACATAATAAATACCAAATATGATGAACTGACAGCAAGTATCATACCCATGAAAAGTTAAAAAATTTTCCTTAAGATCAGGAACTAGACAAGGATGCCTACTCTCACCACTTTTATTCAACATAATATTGGACATCCTAGCCATGGCATTTAGGCAAGGAAAAAAAAGGCATCCAAATTGGAAAGGAAGAAGAAAACTATCATTATTCACAGATGACATGATATTATGTGTGGAAAACCCTAAAATCTATGCCAAAAAAACTACTGAAATAAATGAACTCAGTAAAGTTGCAGGATACAAAATCCATATACAAAAATCTGTTCCATTTCTATACACTAATAACAATATAATACAATTTCTATACAATAATAACATCAGAAAAATAAATTAAGAAATAATCCCATTTACAATTACATTTAAAAAATCAATCAATGAAACACCTGGGAATAAATTTAACAAATGAGGTCAAAAAAATTGTTACACTGAAAACTATAAGACACTGATGGAAAAAAAAAAAAACAAAAGAAAACTGAAGAAGAGTCAAATAAATGGAAAGATATTCTCTCCTCACAGATTGAAAGATAATATTGTTAAAATGCCCATATGACCCAAAACCATATACAGATTTAAGGCAATCCCTATCAAAATTCCAATAGTATTTTTCAGTGAAATAGAACAAATTCTAAAATTTCTTTAAAACCACACAAGACCCCAAATAGCCAAAGTAATCTTGAGTAAAGGGAATAAAACTGGAGGTACCATGCTCCCTGTTTTCAAACTATAGTGCAAAGTTACAGTAATCAAAACCATATGGTATTGGCCAAAAAGCAGACACATAGATCTATAGAACAGAACAGAAGCCCAAGAATAATCCCACATATATATGGTCAATTAATTTATGACACAAGAGACAAAAATATACAATGAAGAAAGGATGATCTCTCCAATAAATGGTGTTGGGAAACCTGGACAACCACAGGCAAAAGAATGTAATTAGACCACTATCTTATATCATACATAAAAATTAACTCAAAATGGATTAAATGCCCTTTAAAAGGAAGGAAAGTTTGCCATTTGGGACAACATCTTTGCAACCTGAGAGTATTATGCTAAGTGAAATAAGTCAGACAGTAAAAGACAAACATATGATTTCACTTATATGTGAAATCTAAAAAACAAAGCAAACAGAACAAAAACAAAACAAATTTCATATATACAGAGAATAGATTGGTGGTTACTAGTGGGAAGGAGAGTTGGGGGATGTGCAAAAGGTATGAAGGCGGTCAACTAATGGTGACAGTTGGTAACTAGACCATGGTGACCTATTTGTGGTGCATACAGATAGTGAAGTTTTATGTTGTACTTCTGAAACTAAGAAAATATCATGTATCAATTTTTACCTAAATTAAAAAAAGACAAAAAATTCAAAATTAATAAAAATTAATAATAAATAAATGTGGTAAGGGGCTCCTCGGTAGTTCAGTCAGTGTAGCATCTGACTCTTTATTTCGGCTCAGGTCATGATCTCAGTGTCATGAGATGGAGCCCCGCATCAGCTCTGTACTGGGTGTGGAGCCTGCTTAAGCTTCTCTCTCTCCCTCTCCCTCTGCCCCTCCCCTGCCCACATCCCCTGCTCTCTCTCACTCTCAAATAAATAAATAAATAAATAAATAAATAAATAAATAAATAAATGTGGTGACTTTGAAATAGATGAATTGCATACTTTCTATAGATTTTTTAAAAGATTTTATTTATTTATTTTTATGAGAGAGAGAGAGAGAGCTCACGCACACACATTCATGAGCAGGGGGAGGGGCAGAGAGAGAGCAGACTCCCCACTGAGGGGAGCCCAATGCGTTGCTCTATCCCAGGACTCAGATCATGACCTGAGCCAAAGTCAGACACTTAATGGACTGAGCCAACCAGGGGCCCCCTGTGGATTTTTAAGAAAGGTTTTGTTTTTGTTTTTGTTTTTTTAAGAAGGGTTCTAATACAATAAGTAAACTCATTCCAGAATGTAAATGACAGCTGTAAGAATTTGTTTCATCTGTCATATTTGATTTTTTTAAATTGAGCAACAAAAATCAAGAGATATTTTTATATTAAAAGCTATTAGAAATAAAAGGAAGTTTATTTGTTGTTTAGGACTAAAACACTTTTAATTACCTGTCAAATTTAATGTACACATTAAATACAGTACCTTTTGATGCTATTTTGCCACCTCTGGACATACAATAATCATTTTTGCTAACTAAACAAATAAACTAAATAAAACTAAGTAGAAATTTCTTAACATAAGAATCACTATCACAAAAGCCTCTGGATGCAAAATGCATGTAAATTATCTTTACAATATTATCTTTTGTTGTAAAGTATTTATTTGATATTGTTTGAAATTAAAAGATTACTTACCTATGGGGAAATGATGTTGCAAATGGCAATTCCTTGAAGACTAATTTTCATTGAAAGAAGGGACATCATTGTGCTGCAAATAAAGATAAGAGGTTTAGTTCCAGAATTCACAGTATCATTTGTGTAGATTATAATGGCTGGATTCCATTATAGAAAGGTCAAAAACGGTCTATTTATGACATGAGAAAAGGGAAGATGGGAGGGACACACAATTTGCACTTAGTACTACCGCTTAGAGAACCAGCGCTACCTGTGTATTCATGACATTAAAAAATAACTGCATTATTTTTTTTTCTGCTTTACTGTGATAGAACCATGATATACACATATGCCATCTACACAGAAGTGTACCCCTTTTTCCCCCTGCTTAGGGAAGGCAGCAGTTGTATGTTAAACCCAAGAGTGACAGCAACGCTTCTCTGGAGCACTTCTCTATTAAAGCTTTCCATACGAACAGAATGCTGTGTGTGTTGAAATATCTGTTGCCCTCTTTCACAGCCAAAATTCCTATATTTGTGATTCAAATGCAGAAATACCCATAGTCACTCTCAAAAGGATTTATTTAAATCATGTCCTGATATCATTAGCACTGACAGGGTTTAGGGTAACACTCAGGGAGATAAACAGTTGTGATATATTTCTTCAAAGAATGTGTTCTGTCAGTGAACTTGTCCAAAAGCGTTGGGTCATATAAACATTCCTCAAGTGGGTTTACTTATCAAGTATAAAATGACTGAGTGAGAAGAATACAGGGTTTTGACAGTTTGCGGTTTGAAATTAAGCATGACCCTTTGTATTTTTAAACATAATTTGTCTATTTTTCTTATCTATCTTGATTCAAATGGGAAGCAGTCAATGCTAAGTATGGCAAAGTGAGGGCAATTATGAATATATTTATAAAAATCGATTTAAAATAAAATCCCAGCACTGCAAAAACACCTTGAAATAAGGCATGAATAAATAGGCTTTTCTCCCATGATTTTTAAAGCACCACAATAGGGAAAGTCTGAAGATGAATCAAGTGACAAGAAGTTTGAAACAGCTTGCTAATTTATTTTCTGAGCCATATTCCTAAACTAGGTGAATATGCATTTCATTATTCCAATAAACATGCTAATCATAAAACTACCTATTTTCCTTTAACTAAAGGATCAATGATTTTAGGTTTTGAAAATAAATTCTTACACTATTTAAAAACACTTTTCTATGGGAGAGAACCATCTTTTATAAAATATTAAATCATGACTAAATCTATTCTTGAGGAAGTATTATGTAGGATCAAATGTAAACATTTTGTGGAAAATCCCTTCAATATGATATAGACATGTAGCTTTAAGAAAACTAAAGCTTTTCCCAACTCAAATCTTTCTTTTTGAACTGACGCAGTGCATTTCATTAGATGACAAGTGAAGACAGTTAATACAAAGAGGTAACTTATACAATAATAAATGTTCTTTGATTAAAAAAAAAAAAAGACTACCATGGAAGGAGAATGAGTTACTGAAATATAATCCTCATAAAATTAAGCAAATATCATATGTAATGATTGAAGTTCCCAAAAATTCTCCCCATGTTTGCAAACATAACAT
The DNA here is from genome assembly GCF_037043125.1 of Eumetopias jubatus. Lineage (NCBI taxonomy): Eukaryota > Metazoa > Chordata > Mammalia > Carnivora > Otariidae > Eumetopias > Eumetopias jubatus. The sequence goes on along the minus strand of NW_028274810.1, from coordinate 40,309,193 downwards.
CCAATCATTATTTCAGTATTTCATAATTTTATTCAAATTCTATAGATTGGATTTGTAAATAAATACATAGTAGCTCTTCAATTAAGATTGAATGAATAAATGTAAGTCATCAGGAGAACAAAATACCAATCTTTATCCTACTGCTTATAAGCTTATAATTATAGGAGTCTCATCTTTTCCAATGTTTCACCCATTAAATCTGGTAAGACAAGTTTTTCTTGCATGTGTAGGCCAGAGGTCGGAGTCCTAGCTTATAATCGATTTCACATGTGCTTACCATTATACACATACACATTTATCTCACAAATGGAAAATCAAGTCTGAATCTTTTCAACTGTTTTAATAACTTAATTTATTAATGATAGTTACTTTTTTTTTTTAAATCTCACTCAATATGTCCTAATTGTCCCTGAAAGGAATGTTTTCTTGAACAATCTGTTTGCCTTTCACTCTCTAATTAAATAGTAACCTTTTTTTTTTAATCCTCCATTTAATTTGGGAAAATATCTTGTTAGGTTCATTGAAAAGACAGAAAGGAGAGGTGTAGCCAAATCTTCCACTTGTTTTTATTACAATTTGTAGGTTTCCCTAAAGATTCCATTGTCCATCAAACATTGAAACCCAGTTCTCTCTTTCTCATGTACAACTTAAAGACAAAAACAAATACATTTAGACAAGCACATATACATAAAGATGATCTGACTCTAAGCACTTAAATGGGAATCAGGATCTAAGTTCTTTTACTACTAATAATTTTGACCTTATGACATGCTATTATTTTTGCATGATAATAAAACTGTATTAGATGATTCCCAGGATCAACTTTAGGGTGTTCCTTGAAAACTACTGAGGTTTCTGAATCTATTTTTGAGCATAGATTTTTTTTTTTTAAGAATTGTTCATTTAGTATGCTGTTGAATCAGAAACTTGGGATTAAAACTCCAATATTTATACAATATTTTTAAATTTCTAAAATAGAGGGGGAAAAGGAATGACTAGACGGTTAACTGTTCCTTTTATCTTCACTATTATTTGGATAGCATGGATTTCATAATGATAATATTATTTCTAGTCATAATCTCCAATTATGCATATGGTCATTTATGGAAGAAAAATGATCGTGTAAATACTAGCAATAAATAAATACATTAGAAAAGGTAGCTAAAATTTCCCAATGTGAAGTACACTTAATTGTGCAAAGCCTAGCTTTATGACCTTCAAAAAACGTGTATGAACTCACAGAACATATGTCAAATATGTTAAACTAAAATACAATGTAGATCATTGTCCTTGTTCCTTTTAAAGGACAATTTTAAGGAAAACCTACCAATCTTTTCTTTTTACTTTATTGTATATCATCAAGGAAGAGGTCAAGGCTTTAACTTCATTTTGAGAGAAGAACACCTTGTGATGAGGAGTAGAAGAGAAAAGGCCATTTTTCCTAAGGCAAGGTAGCAAAAGTTTAAGGGCCATCAAATTATTTAGAGGGAGTGGGGGTTTCTTTGACAGGCAGACCCCTTGACATTTCTGTCTTTCCCTTTCTGCTGGCCCTGCCCACATAGGAGAAAAGGAAGATGAAAAGGCTCATAAGAAATGTAAGTGATCTTTATTGACCTGTGACTTTTGTATAACCATGGCCTCTGGTGTGTGACTGCAGTATGCATTTCTTGTCAAAACAGGTAAGGGAATTGAGCACTGGCCTGAGGAACGTGTGTGTGTGTGTGTGTGTGTGTGTGTGTGTGTGTGTGTGTGTGTGTGTGTGTGTTCAGAATTGAAAGGTAAGGGATTTGAAGGAAAAGTGGAGGAGAACTGGGGGAAGTTAGGGAAGGAAAAGATAACTATTGTAAATGTTCTCCTGTTGAAAAAAAAACACCCAAATCCTGTTATTATGTAGTTTATTCGTCTCATTCTCAATCTTTGCCCACTCTTCCTTAATTTTCCTTCAGAAATTCTATTAATTTTCCCTGAAAATCATTTTCTTTTGAAGAAATATGGTCATCAAATAAGGAATAAATTGAAAAATAGCTTGCAGTCTCCAGCAGACTTTCTCAGATGTGATAGGACACGTTGGCTGGGAAAAGGCAGTTCTTCAATCTGTTATGGATATGAAAAAAGTTGTATCTCAGATCTTGTAAACACAGCCCACAAGAGCACAGGGTACACTGGGAAAGGGGGATGAGGATCCTTTCTGTTTACCTAAGCCATAGGCTTTTTGAAAACCAGATCGATTAAAGTACAATCATTAAAACTTGCTAAAATGATACTTTTATTTTTTCCTCAGAGAAGGAAACAGCACAGAGAAAAATGTATTTTAATGACAGATGCATTTCCCCGCAGAAAACTACTTACGCATTGTAATAAAAAATGGGAAATTATTCCACCTGTATTTCCTTTAACCTTTCAGGGCATCTGCTCACGTTTGTTCAGAGAGTCATTTTACAAATACACAAGCGGACATTGTCAAATTTAAAATAAAAGATGAAAGGGAAAATCAACTCTAACATCATCAGTACTCCCTGCTGTAAAATCCTACTCAATCTATGTGGGGTTTTCCTTCCCCCCTCAGTTCACAGAAATGTTTCATAGAAAAATATGAAAAAGACCACCTCGCCCTGTGCTTTCCACCTGATGGTTGCTCTTGCACATCCATCTGACCTGCTTGTTTCATCCAGGGAGCTGCGGGACGGGTCCCCGCACACAGTGGTGGCAGAAGCTGCCTTTAAGCCAGATCCACCTAAGGGGAAAGGGCGGGCTGCTTGGGGGCCAAGTGGGGACTCCTTTGCTCTGGTTCAAAACTCAAATTCCGTAGAGAAGCTGACCTCGGTTCTCTAGAAAAGGACCTACCTGGCAGCCATCCTGAAGACAGAAAAGGGCTCCTTAGGGGACCTGCTTTCTGAGAAAAGGAGACCCAAATCGAACCAGTGAAAAAGATGAGAACATGCCGAGGTTGGCTCACATTTGGTATTTGATCTTTAGGCTATACTTCTATCTTGCTTCCTACAAATATGCTGCATGGTCTTTGCAATTTAGCGCATTCTATCGAGTGACAGAAGAGAATCCATAAAGGGCATTAGATTCTAAATGATATTATTTGGAAGGATTTATACACTAACAACCTCTTCGAAGTTTTGCCCAAAGCAACTCTGCCTGCATGCCCAAGGCCAGTAAACTGCACCAGGTGAGAAATTTTCAGTGCTGATTTTAATATCTGTCTTCCTCCTTTGACAAGGTTAGTACAGGTAGACTGGAGGGAGAAAGCATTGGAAAGCATTCTCTTTAAAGGCCACATTTATTAGCAAGGTTAATGTGGTTTTCATGTCTTTTTAATTGATGGGAAGAATGCGGGGAGAGAGGAGATGAAGAGACACACATTTAAATTTATTTGTTTTTTTGTTTTTGTTTTTGTTTTTGTTTTTAATGAAGTCCCAAAGTCATTTTCCTTAGGCTGCTGCCTCTGCAGGCAGGGTACAGATGACTGCCGATAAGCTTTTGTTTTCATAGACATCAACTCACTATTCTTTGCACAAAAGTACTTTACATATGATAAACGTTCAATAATTTCTTGATATATTTTAAATGGCATTTGGTCTAAAATGTAAACCTCAAATCAAAGGCTAAATAGAATCATGAATCCACAGACAGGTAGAAAAATCTGATTGTAACTATACTTATTGGAATTATATTCAGTTAGAGAAAGAAATGCCTCTACTCAAAAAAAGGAGAGGAGTGGCATTGGCTTAAATGAGATAGAAATATATATATATATTTTTTTCCATGAAGTCCCATAGCTTGGTGGTCTAGAATTAGGATGGTGGTTCTGTTTAAACAAGTCCTCAGGAACTTTCGGTTCCTTCCAGTTCATGCATTCATCATCTCTAGGGTGTGTCATTTCTCCCCATGGTCCAAGCTGGTATTCATACAGGCTGCATATGGAGAGGGGGGGCAAAGAAAAAGAGGGCAAAGTGCATGAGCCCACTGGCCCTTAAGGAAGATTTCTGAAGGCTTCCCTAGAACACCTGCATTAAAACATCCCCAGTTAAGAATTTAGTCACTTGAATATATCTAACAGCAAACTGCAAAGATTAAATAGAGCACACACACAAGGGAGCTATCATGATGGAAGAAGAAGGGGACAGGAATTAGAGGAAAAGAGGTATGGGAATCACCGAGGTGATTCAACCAAATTAAAGAATTATAATGCATTCTTCTACTTGAAATGATTCTGTTCACTGCGAAGTACTCTTTCTTCTCTCAGCTCTGAGAACACTTGAAGGAAGCACACAGTAGGCCTGCTAGCAGAGCTCTGTAAGTAGGAATTTAAGATGGGAGGAGCTACTCCTAATAGCCTGAACCCCCCTGAAAACAAGGTAGACCATGGAGCTGGGGAAGTGAAGGGAAAATAATAGGAATACAGTAAATGGGCATTTCAGCTAATCACATGTCCCGTCGACCGTGTTCACGATGTATCCTCAAGTCCACTATGTTCACCGTGGTGAAAAGTGCATGTGAAAAGTCCCTATATAGAGACTAAAAACTTTGTCTGTGTGTGTGTGTGTGTGTGTGTGTGTGTTATTTTTAAGACAACATCTTGACTTTGGAAAAGTTTGGATTTCTTTTTAAAATATTTCTGATTGTCACAATCAATTTATAACCTTTTAAATATCCTGTCCACTTACAGTTCCATAATTAATATTGATTTAATAGTTACAATCTATTGTTTTTGTGGGGTAAAAATACATCTATACCCAATTGTGAAGGAGATGTTAAAAGAATCTACCCTGTTATTTCTCAACACCCCCTCCCCAAATTCTTTTCAACTTTATTTGAAGTTTCCAGTTTATTCCAATATTTTTAATTTGTTCCAGTTTTATTTTTTCATTTCAGTTTATGAAAAATGAAGTAAGGCCTATACATCAAAAAGTTAAATAGTATTTTCAGCAATGTGCCACCACACATGCTTGGTCTACAAAGTATATGGTTAGTATCATCAGGGAAAGAATTCAAAATCTGGCCTCACATGCCAGGAAAGCTGTAAACTGGATCACTTTGATCTTCTTCATTTTCTTCACTTTGAATCTCACATAGTATTTACATCCTTTTATGTTTATATGACCTCATGAACTCATGAGAGTTTCAATAGACAGCCAGTTAAAACACACAGTATGTTTTAAAAAAACAAACATACTTTAATAAGTCTGCTAAAAGCTGATAGCAATTCCCAGACTATACCAGGCATTAATTATCCTTCCTCTTTTTTGAGTCAAAGATTATAAGAAAAGGAAAGGGCATAACCTTAGTCCATCTCTACAGCAAAGACTGAAACAACAATAAAAAATTTCAAAATGTGTTTCGTGAAAATGTTGAGTTTAACATTTGAAGACTTCCCCAGATGCCTCACTTGGCTATACATCTGTTTATACCAATCATAAACAAATGCAATTTAGATACTGTTATTTGACTGGCTTGGTATATATTTAAAAGTATAAAGTTTGAGATAGAAGTAGATACAAAGTAAAAACAAGAAAGTTCTTTTATGTGAACTTTTAGTTGCAAATTTATCAATTCTTTCAATTTTGTGATGTTTAATGTGTTTCAGTTCATTGACATGCTATTGTCTTAGCAAGTGCTGATCAAAACAAAGAAAAAAATCTTAAATATAATTTGAATTGATAACTAGTTAAAATTTGGTACAAAGTCCACATTCTGTTGGGGACAAAACAAGGTTGAAGCATAACCTGGGCATTAAGTAGCCATGTAGCAGCAGTACATATTGGTGAAATATAGAAACTAAAAAGATCTTTCAGGGAAAATAATGTAATGAAAATGCTACTAATTCTCTATGGATCTGTCTATCTATCTGTCTAACTATATATATAACAACACTACTCCAAATCAGAAGAAAAAGAAAAAATTAAAAGGTTATAAATGTTTAGGCAGTAAAGAGTTTCTTCAAAAACACAAGAAGTAGAGAAGAGTGAACTCTCTATCATGAATTAGACCACTCACAGAAAGGACCACACAGATATTATTATAGCAAAAACAAGATTATAATTTTGCTTTCAAGGTATGTGTAACACAAATGTGATAGATCACATTTTTTAAAATGATAATATTCTTTATAATGAAGACTACCAAATGAATACACAAAAAGTCAAGACAACATCAGATTCATTTGACTTGAACTCTGTTATGCAGTACAAAGAGGATCTTGAATAGTAATGTACCCCCTAATTATTCCTGTGCCCGGTCTCTATTGCTATAGAATAAATAATACCAAATTTAGTGGTTTATGACTATTCATTATCTTTTACTCTTATAATGACTGGGCTTAAGTTGGTGATTCCTCTATTTCATGTCATGTTGCACAAGGCTGCAGTCAAATGGGGCTCAATTAGTCTGGTATGTCAAGATGGCTCACTCACATGACTGGCGGTTGATGCTAGCTGTTGACCGAGAATTCAGCTGGACTTTGACACGTGCCTACATGTGTTCTCGCAGTGTGGCTTGCACCTCTTAAACCATGACAATTGGCTTCCAAGATCTGTCCCAACAGTGAGTAATCCAAGACACTCAGAAGAGGAAGATAGTGAAGAGGATTAGAATCCATTTCTTGATGAGGGGACAAGATCTCATTGCAGAAGTGCATGTGGTGGTGGGGGGGAGCAAGATGGCGGAGGAGCAGGAGACCTGGATTTCGTCTGGTCTCAGGAATTCAGCTGGTTAGGGATCACACCATTCTGAACACCTACGAACTCAATAGGAGATTGAAGAAAAGAATAGCAACAACTCTCTGAACAGAAAAGAGACCACTTTCTGGAAGGTAGGATGAGTGGAGAAGTGAATCCGAGGCGATATTCGGGAGGATAGATGGCGGGGGAGGGGGCCTCCGTAGGCCGCTTCTGGCAAGTGATAGAGCCTCGGAGCACAAAATCAGAACTTTTAGAAGTCGGCTCCGCTGAGGGACGTTGCTCCAGTGGCTAAGCAGGACAAGCAGTGGGACAGTGTGGTCTCAGGACCCTGGGGTCACAGAAAGACCGGGGGTGCCTGAGTGCGCCAGAGCTCCCAGGTATCGGAGCAGGGAAGCCGGCTGCAGAGACGGAGCCATGGCGCGGGCTCTCAGCTCGGGGTTGCCATAAACTGTGATCCGTGGCACAGTTGGGCCACTGCTCCTCCAGCAGGGACCCAACAAGCGGCAGAGCCGGGGAGACTCCCCTTCCTCCCCTGGGAGGAGCGGCGTGGGAGCGCACCGCAGGGTTCTGCTGGGTTTGGAGACTCCACACGGGGTCGGGTGCCAGAGATAGAAACGCTCGGTCACAGGCCGGGTGATCACGGAGTGCGGCCGTAGACCAGGGAGTCAGGAGTGACTGACTGCTTTTCTCTGGGGGCGCACTGAGGAGCACGGCCCTGAGTTCTCAGCTCCTCCGGGTGGAGATTGGGAGGCCATTTTCATTTTCGTCCTCCAAAGCTGTACCGAAAGCTTGCAGGGAACAAAAGCTCCCGAGAGCAAACCCGAGCAGATTACTTGGCCCCACCAGGCAAGGGCGGGGCAATTCCGCCTCTGGCAAAGACATTTGGGAACCACGGAAACAGGCCCCTCCCCCAGATGATCAGCAAGAATAGCCAGCCAAGACCAAGTTTACTGAGCAGTGAGAACGGCAGAACTCCAGTGCTAGGGGAATACTGCGCATAGAATTCATGGCTTTTTTTTACCATGATTCTTTAGTGTTTCAAAGTTAATATTTTTAACTGTCTTTTTTTTAAATTTTTCTTTTTCCCTTTTTCAACCAACATCTTATCAAATCCTTTTTTAAAAAACATTTTTATTTTTCATTTTTAGAGTCATAGTCTATCCCTTCATAGTAGTTACCCTTATTTTTGGCGTGTATATATATATATATATATATATATATGTATGTATATATACATATATATATATATATATAAGTTCTCTCTTTAAAATTTTGAGATACAGTTTCTTCTAAACGATCAAAATATACCCTAAATCTCTAGTGTATGGCTTTGTTCTACTTTCCTGCCTGATCACATTCTCTCCCTTTTTTTCTTTTTCTTTTATAAATTCTCTTCTTTCTTTTTTCAAACAACTTCTTATCAATTCCTTTTATAAAATCTTTTATAATTTTCATCTTTACACTTATATTCCATCCCTTCATCATATTAACCCTTATTTTTGTACATATATAAGTTTTTCTTTCTTTAAAATATTGGGAAGCACTTTCTTCTAACAGGCCAAAATACACCCAAAATCTAGTGTGTGGCAGTGATCTATGCACTGGCCTGATCATATTTGATTATATTCTGTTTTTTTTTTTTTTTGGTTTTGTTCTGTTTTTGTTTGTTTTTATCTTTTCCTTTTTCCTTTTTCTTTTTCTATTTTCTGTCTTTCCCTTTCTTTCCCCCTGGTTTCGGGTCCTTTCTGATTTGTTTAGGTATATATTCTGGGGACGTTCATACCCTGTTAGCATTTTGATCTCTCATTGATCTATGCTCCTCTGGAAAAAATGGTAAGACGGAAAAAATCACCTCAACAAAAAGAACAAGAGGCAGTACCGACTGCCAGGGACCTACTTAATATGGACATTAGTACGATGTCAGAACTAGAGTTCAGATTGATGATTTTAAAGATACTAGCTGTGCTTGAAAAAAGCGTGGAAGTCATTAGAGAAACCCTTTCTGGAGAAATAAAATAATTAAAATCTAGCCAAGTCAAAATCAAAAAGGCTATTAATGAGGTGCAATCAAAAATGGAGGCTCTAACTGCTAGGATAAATGAGGCAGAAGAGAGAATTAGCAATACAAAAAGAGCAAATGATGGAAAATAAAGAAGCTGAGAAAAAGAGGAATAAACAACTACTGGATCACGAGGGCAGAATTCGAGAGATAAGTGATACGATAAGACGAAACAACATAGAATAATTGGGATCCCAGAAGAAGAAGAAAGAGAGAGAGGGGCAGAAGGTATATTGGAGCAAATTATAGCAGAGAACTTCCATAATGTGGGGAAGGAAACAGGCATCAAAAGCCAAGAGGCACAGAGAACCCCTCTCAAAATCAATAAAAATAGGTCAACACCCCGACATCTAATAGTAAAACTTACGAGTCTCAGAGACAAAGAGAAAATCCTGAAAGCATCTCAGGAGAAGAGATATGTAACCTACAATGGTAGAAACTATAGACTGGCAACAGACCTATCCACAGAGACCTGGCAGGCCAGAAAGGACTGGCATGATATATTCAGAGCAATAAATCAGAAAAATATGCAGCCAAAAATACTATATCCAGCTAGGCTGTCATTGAAAATAGAAGGAGAGATAAAAAGCTTCCAGGACAAACAAAAACTAAAGGAATTTTCAAACACGAAACCAGCCCTACAAGAAATATTGAAGGGGGTCCTCTAAGCAAAGAGAGAGCCTAAAAGCAACATAAACCAGAAAGGAACACAGACAATATACAGTAACAGTCACCTTACAGGCAATACAATGGCACTAAATTCATATCTTTCAGTAGTTTCCCTGAATGTAAATGGGCTAAATGCCCCAATCAAAAGACACAGGCTATCAGATTGGATTAAAAAAACAAGACCCATCGATATACTGTCTGCAAGAGACTCATTTTAGACCCAAAGACACCCCCAGATTGAAAGTGAGGGGGTGGAAAACCATTTACCATGCTAATGGACACCAAAAGAAAGCTGAGGTGGCAATCCTTATATCAGACAAATTAGATTTCAAACCAAAGGCTGTAATAAGAGATGAGAAAGGACACTATATCCTACTTAAAGGGTCTATCCAACAAGAAGATCTAACAATTGTAAATATCTATGCCCCTAACATGGGAGCAGCCAATTATATAAAGCAATTAATAACAAAAGCAAAGAAACACATTGACAACAATACAATAATAACGGGGGCCTTTAACATCCCCCTCACTGAAATGGACAGATCATCTAAGCAAAAGATCAACAAGGAAATAAAGATTTTTAAATAACACACTGGACCAAATGGACTTCACAGATGTATTCAGAACATTCCATCCCAATGCAACAGAATACACATTCTTCTCTAGTGCCCACGGAACATTCTCCAGAATAGATCACATCCTAGGTCACAAATCAGGTCTCAACTGGTACCAAAAGATTGGGATCATTCCCTGCATATTTTCAGACCACAATGCTTTGAAACTAGAACTCGAGCACAAGAGGAAAGTCGGAAAGAACTCGATACATGGAGGCCAAAGAGCATCCTACTAAATAATGAATGGGTGAACCAGGAAATTAAAGAAGAATTAAAAGAATTCATGGAAACCAATGAAAATGAAAACACAACTGTTCAAAATCTTTGGGATACAGCAAAGGCAGTCCCGAGAGAAAAGTATATAGCAATACAAGCCTTTCACAAGAAACAAGAAAGGTCTCAAATACACAACCTAACCCTACACCTAAAGGAGCTGGAGAGAGAACAGCAAATATAGCCTAAACCCAGCAGGAGAAGAGAAATAATAAAGATCAGAGCAGAAATCAATGAAATAGAAACCAAAAGATCAGTAGAACAGATCAATGAAACTAGGAGTGGTTCATTGAAAGAATTAACAAAATTGATAAACCCCTGTCCAGACTTATCAAAAAGAAAAGAGAAATGACCCAAATCAACAAAATCATGAATGAAAGAGGAGAGATCACAACCAACACCAAAGAAATACAAACAATTATAAGATCATATTATGAGGAACTATATGCCAGCAAATTAGATAATCTGGAAGAAATGGATGCATTCCTAGAGATGTATCAACTACCAAAACTGAACCCAGAAGAAATAGAAAACCTGAACAGACCTATAACCACTAAGGAAATTGAAGCAGTCATCAAAAATCTCCCAACAAACAAAGCCCAGGGCCAGATGGCTTTCCAGGGGAATTCTACCAAACATTTAAAAAGAATTAATACCTATTCTTCTGAAACCATTCCAAAAAATAGAAGTGGAAGAAAAACTTCCAAACTCATTTTATGAGGCTACCATTACCTTTATCCCAAAACCAGACAAAGACCCCATCAAAAAGGAGAGTTACAGACCAATATCCTTGATGAACACGGATGCAAAAAGTCTCACCAAAATACTAGCCAATAGGATCCAACAGTACAGTCAAAGGATTATTCACCACCACCAAGTTGGATTTATCCCTGGGCTGCAAGGTTGGTTCAACATCCACAAATCAATGAATGTGATATAATACATTAATAAAAGAAAGAACAAGAACCATATGATCCTCTCCATAGTTGCCGAAAAAGCATTTGACAAAGTAGAACATCCTTTCTCTATCAAAACCCTTTAGAGTATAGACATAGAGGGTACATACCTCAATATCATAAAAGCCAACTATGAAAAACCCACAGCGAATATCATTCTCAATGGGGAAAATCTGAGAGCTTTCCCCCTAAGGTCAGGAACGTGTCAGGGATGTCCACTATCACCACTACTATTCAACATAGTATTAGATGTCCTAGCCACAGTAATCAGACAAAAAAAAGGAATCAAAGGCATCCAAATTGGTAATGAAGAAGTCAAACTCTCACTGTTTGCAGATGATATGATACTTTATGTGGAAAACCCAAAAGACTCCATCCCAAAACTGCTAGAACTCATACTGGAATTCAGTAAAGTAGCAGGCTATAAAATCAATGCAAGAAATCAGTGGTATTCCTATATACCACCAACAAGACAGAAGAAAGAGAAATTAAGGAGTCGATCCCATTTACAATTGCACCCAAAACCATAAGATACCTAGGAATAAATCTAACCAAAGAGGCAAAGAATCTGTACTCAGAAAGCTATAAAATACTCATGAAAGAAATTGAGGAAAACACAAAGAAATGGAAAAACGTTCCATGCTCATGGATTGGAAAAACAAACATTGTGAAGATGTCAATGCTACCTAGAGCAATCTACACATTCAATGCAATCCCTTTCAAAATACCATCCACTTTTTTCCAAGAAATGAAACAAATAATCCTAAAATTTGTATGGAACCAGAAAAGACCCCGAATAGCCAGAGGAATATTGAAAAAGAAAAGCAAAGCTGGTGGCATCACAATTCCGGACTTCCAGCTCTATTACAAAGCCGTCATCATCAAGACAGTATGGTACTGGCACAAAAACAGATGCATAGTTCAATGGAACAGAATAGAGCCCAGAAATGGACCCTCAACTCTATGGTCAACTAATCTTTGACAAAGCAGGAAAGATTGCCCAATGGAAAAAAGACAATCTCTTCAACAAATGGTGTTGGAAAAATTGGACAGCCACATGCAGAAGAATGAAACTGGACCATTTTCTTACACCACACACAAAAATAGACTCAAAATGGTTGAAAGACCTAAATGTGAGACAAGAGTCCATCAACATCCTAAAGGAGAACACAGGCAGCAACCTCTTCGACCTCAGCCTCAGCAACTTCTTCCTAGAAACATCGCCAAAGACAAGGGAAGCAAGGGCAAAAATGAACTATTAGGAGCACATCAAGATAAAAAGCTTGGCTCAGCGAAAGAAACAGTCCACAAAACCAAAAGACAACCGACAGAATGGGAGAAGATATTTGCAAATGACATATCAGATACATGGCTAGTATCTAAAATCTATAAAGAACTTCTTAATCTCAACACCCAAAGAACAAATGATCCAATCAAGAAATGGGCAGAAGACACAAACAGACATTTTTCTAAAGAAGACATCCAAACAGCCAACAGACACATGAAAAAGTGCTCAACATCACTTGGCATCAGGGAAATCCAAATAAAAACCTCAATGAGATATCACCTCATACCAGTCAAAATGGCTAAAATTAACAAGTCAGGAAACGACAGATGTTGGTGGGGATGTGGAGAAAGGGGAACGCTCCCACACTGTTGGTGGGAATGCAAGCTGGTGCAGCCACTCTGGAAAACAGTATGGAGGTTCTTCAAAAAGTTGAAAATAGAGCTACCATATGATCCAGCAATTGCACTACTGGGTATTTACCCCAAAGATACAAATGTAGGGATCTGAAGGGGTATGTGCACCCCGATGTTTATAGCAGCAATGTCCACAATAGCCAAACTGTGGAAAGAGCCAAGATGTCCATCGAAAGATGAATGGATAAAGATGTGGTATATGCATACCATGGACTATTATGCAGCCATCAAAAAGAATGAAATCTTGCCATTTGCAAAGAGGTGGACAGAACTGGAGGGTATTATGCTGAGTGAAATAAGTCAATCAGAGAAAGATATGTATCATATGACCTCACGGATATGAGGAATTCTTAATCTCAGGAAACTGAGGGTTGCTGGAGTGGTGGGGGGTGGGAAGGATGGGGTGGCTAGGTGATACACTTTGGGGAGGATATGTGCTATGGTGAGCATCGTGAAGTGTGTAAGGCTGTTGAATCACAGATCTGTACCTCTGAAGCAAATAAAATAGCCCCCAATAATTCCTCCCTTATTTAATACTCTCACGTTGAACGTGGGCTGGACCTACTGACTCACTTTTAATGAACAGAATATGGCCCAATATGGATGACTTATGTGAGATTAGGTTTCAGAAAACTGTGTCAGGGCGCCTGGGTGGCTCAGATGGTTAAACGTCTGCCTTCGGCTCAGGTCATGATCCCAGAGTTCTGGGATCGAGCCCCACATCGGGCTCCTGACTCATCAGAGAGACTGCTTCTCCCTCTCCCTCTGCCTCTCCCCCTGCTCGTGCTTGCTCTCTCTCTCACTCTTTCTCTCTATCTCTGTGTCTCAAATGAATAAATAAAATCTTAAAAAAAAAAAAAGAAGACTGTGTCTTCTGTCTTTCTCACATTGTCTTACTTTCTCCCTCAGTATTTGTGATTGGTGCCAGCTGCTATGTTGTGAGTGTCTAAGGAGAGACGACATGGTGAAGATCTGATGTCTTCTGCCAGTCGCCAGTAAAGACCTAAGGCCTATCAATAGTCATGTGAGTGAACTTGAGAGCTGTTCCTGTTCCACAGAGCCTTGAAACTGTGAGATAAAAAATGTTGTTGATTTAAGTTGTTAAATTTTAAGGTAATTTATAACATAGTAATAAATAACGAATATAATAACCAAATCTGAACTCCTGGATTTAAACTGGTTAATGATTTCAATCTATTTAAATGATTCACTTTATTAAAGCTCTTATTGCCCCTTTTGGGAAAAATAATAACTTTTGTGCACAACTATATTAGTCTTTGATAGTCTTGCTAATCATAATGACAATATTGGTTGCAGGCTTACCTGTACATTTCTTTTTTTTTTTTTAAGGTTTTATTTATTTATTTGACAGAGAGAGACACAGCGAGAGCAGGAACACAAGCAGGGGGAGTGGGAGAGGGAGAAGCAGGCTTCCCACTGAGCAGGGAGCCCGATGCGGGGCTCGATCCCAGGACCCTGGGATCATGACCTGAGCCCAAGGCAGATGCTTAACGACTGAGCCACCCAGGCGCCCACCTTGTGCATTTCTTGTCTGAGTCCTGAAGTCGATTATTCTCTAAGATGTCCTGATTTCATTCTTTTAACAGAAAAATGGCATTTTAAAACCACCATCTGAGTTTGAAGTACAGTCATGGTTACTAGATTGGTCATTGTTTCCAATCTTTTTCAGCAGGATAGGGTATGAAGAGAAAATACTTTATAAGTTCCTATTGATATCCAATATAATTCTGGACTACATAATTTTACTTAATGTATTTTATATTACATGTGTTTCCTTTCTTCTACATTGAGGATCTGTGTCTCAACAGAGAATAATATTATTTGGCTATCTCATAATTACTCAGTTGCTTTATCTCCATATACAATAAATACATAATACATAAATGCAAATTTTGGAGTCTCTAAAGTCAAATGCTCGGGTGGGAACCTCTGAGAACGATTGTGTTGTCCTATCTTCAAGTAGTATACATATTCATTCTCAACCAAGAATAATAAATTATTTTAAAAAGACATCCTAAGGTGAATACTGAAGTCTCCATTATACAGAAATTTAACATTTTTGTTTTTCTTCTAGAGTGAACTAAGGTGTTCTTGTTTAAACCTCTTTTGCCCAGGGGCACCTGGGTGGCTCAGTCAGTTGGGGGTCTGCCTTTGGATCTGGTCATGCAAGCCCTGCATCCGCCTCCCTGCCCAGTGGGGAGCCTCCTTCTCCCTCTTCCCCTGCTTGTGCTCTCTCTCTCTCTCTCTCTCGTGCTCTCACTCACTCTCAAATAAATACAATCTTTAAAAAAATAAACCTCTTTTCCTGTGTTATTTATAAACTCTGAAAACAGAGGCTATGATTAGACTCCATGTAATCACTAACCTCTATGTAATAATTAGAAATTATTTTTTAAAAGTAACCCAGATCCTTTTCTATAGAGTGATTCTAAATTCCTTTTATTATTACTCTCATAGATAGCTTTTCAGTCTGGATCTCAGCTCTGTATTACAGAGCAAACTATCTTAGCTGTTACCTGGCCAATCCATCTGTTGATCAAACAATATGCTGAATAAACCTTAGTAATGATAATAATGACAATGATAATAAGCACTATACACATCCACTGAGCCCATCGTGCTACCGTGCTGAGCACCACACATGCATTACCACATTTCATCCTTACAACCATGCGAAGAGATGGATTCTGTCATCCTCATTTAAAGTGCGAAGAAACATAGCTACAGGAAACAACCTCCCAGGAGCATAGTCAAGTTTGTTTTTCCTCTTGTATCATTCCAAGTATTTTCTATAAATATTTAGTGAATAAGTGGAAGGAAGAAAGTTAGTAAAGAAAGAAGAAATAAATCCATTATATACAGGGTAAACTGGATCAAGTTATAATTTTAAATAACCAGCTCTTGGTCTAGATTCCCTAGAAAACAGAGCCTAAGACAAAGCCTACATATATGATTGTATTAGGAAGGGCAATGCCCACAACATACAAGAATGAAGGGGAAAGGAAAAGAACTGAAAAGGAAAGAAAATGAATACAAAACGGTATTACTGAGTTGGCTACAACTTCACAAAAAAGCATAACTGGTCCTCAGTCCTGGAGACGATCTGTGAAAAAAAGCCTTGCACAAGTGCTATATCTGGGTTCAGTTCTTTTTTAGAGTCAGAGAGGAAGTGGGGGGAGTTTATTCTCTCTCCTCCTCCCTGCCCCCTCTTACTGGATAGTTTGCTTTGACTCCCTGCATCTTGCCTGGTGTGCCCTCCAGGTGGCAGCAGCCAGACCTTCTGTCCCTGGCACTTTTCAAGTCAAAAATCAGTGAGGGCAGGGCGGAGCTTCTGACGGTCAGGTGGGACTTGCAGGGAAATGTAGGTGCAGAAGAGGCCAGTCCTTCCCTTGTGGAAGGCTAAGGTATAGGGTGAATTGACAGCAGCATGGCCTGTGGCTCTTTCCTTAGCAAGAGGCTGGATCAGTAAGCAGACTGATTCTAGAAAAGTGCATAAACTGAATAGGTGTATTACCCTAAGTAGGCAGAACGTTTTCCTTACTGCCTGTAGGAGCCCGGGGATAACCAGTTGAGTCATCGGTGGCAGCGACTTATAAGAGTTGAATGAATGGATATACTGTGCGTGTGGAAACGGATTCTTTCTCACCTAGCACGGAGTCCTCAGTGCAGTGCCAGTACATGGTAAATATTCAGGAAACATTCATTGAACAAATACAATTACGATGATCTGTTTTAGTGCCTATTTGACAAATTTGTGTCATTTATGATTATATATACAGTTTTTTTTTTTTTTATTCTTGGTATTGTTCTATACCAGAAACCCTGAATTAACAAATACTAAATCTTTGCCCCTAGGGGAAATGCAGGGTTAAGTTCCTGCCAACATCTGGTCACAGCATTTTTGTCAACCAATCAGTACATAAACTCATTTTATGTGTGTTCCTGTTTAAAGGTACTATTAATGAACTGCTGATTCATTAATAGTGACCTCAGGAGCCAGAGCTCCATGACTCATGCCTGAAGGACCTTTAGATAACACACATATCTTCCTCTGAAAAGCACATCACAGCCTTCTTGTGGTTGGAAACACTACACAACACTTCAGGCTATGCTTGAGGGTCTTAAACAGCGAAATCATCAACAAAGGTCACAAAATTGTGAAAAAAACATGGCCTTAAAGAAATTGCAAAAAAGAACACTTGTTTACAGTATGAGAGCTGAAACAAGAAGGCAGAAGATCTCCCTGTTTCGTCTAAAGTATGACTGGCTCCAAACTGGAAATGTACATGTTGGACAACTTAAACTTTTGTCCTTACTCTGCCTGTGAATTATTGCAAAACCATCATGAGCATGGATTTTGTGATTATAAATAAGTTTAGCAGGTAGATTATAAATAAGTTTAGCAGGTAGACAAGTTTGCAGATATAAAGTCCATAAATAATGAGGATCAACTGTGTGTGTGTGTGTGTGTGTGTGTGTGTGTCCATGCACCTATTTTCCCATATAAATATTTTCAGGTAGAAATTTAATTTTTTTGCACAATTTATATTTGGGGGATCATGAGAAACAGTCTAATTATTTTGTCAAGTTTTGCTTTTTCTTTTTAATTCTAAGCTCTACTACTCCTTACTCTATTGAATAACTATTTTTATTCATGACTGCTCCTTCAATTAAGAAAATCAGAGTTTTAACCTTATCTTTGTGAGGAACTGTGGTCTAGATTGCTGGTCAGTTAAATTACAAACTCTCAGCATGGGTCTAAACATCAGTATTTTCAAAGAGTGATTAAGAAGTTCTCTAGATGATTCTAATGAGCAGCCAGGGTTAGGAACTCGGTTTAAATACCAGCACAGATACTGTGTTACATAAGACAAGTTCCATAACATCTCCTGGAGTCAGTATTTTCATATATAAAATGGACATTACATTCCCTGCCTCATCAAATGTGAGGATTAAATGAGTTAGCATACGTTAAATTCTGGATCCAGAGTAAAGCAATCAATAAATAAATGTGCTTTGTTCCTTTTCATGTAGAAAGCCTGGCATATCTGCTTTCTTCTTCTGAAGATACATTTAATTTCAATAACATTTTTTAATGTGGAAAAAATACCAAGTGTCCCCCCTCCATCTTTATAAAACAACATGCATTTTATCTAAGAGTGGTATTTAAAATTCACAGATGATTTCTGTAACCCTTACCTCCCACTAGATACTTTCATGTACCCTACTCACAACTTCTACTGAACTTATATCTACTGTGGTTCTCAAGAGATGGCCCACCTAGTCCCATCTGCATGTATTTGATCACCATATTTCTGCCGCCTGCAATGACTGCCATCTTCTAGCTACGCCTAGAAAGTGCCACCCATATCTTAAGAACAATTCAAAACTACCTCATCCCCAAACCTATTTTCTTTCTCCATTTCTTTATCATTCTATAGCTCCCAAATAGCACTAACATGGTCTCTTCTGCAGTTCAGTGTGTTCTGTGTATTTTCCTATTATGGCACTCCCATTTCCTCTCATATATCAATTGCTCGTGCATGTATGTAATAACTTTAGGGCTAGAATATACACTCATTGAGGGCAGGAACTTTTTTCACTTTTGCTTTCATCCCATGCCTATGAGTGTGTTGAAAGGGGGAGAAATAAAAAGATTGATTTTGCCTTTTCTGTTCTTGGCTGTATGTTCAGGGGGGACTATTTTGCCCTCTGCTGCAGTAGAAATCAGTATGAGAGAACACCAAGCCAATGAATGGCACAGGGTTAAATTAATCTCCATCCCCTTCCAAGCTGGATATTGTCTTTCTGAAACAATTATCCACTCTAATCTTGGAGGACTCTCTTTTTAATAAGGAAGGCTGTTCCCTTACATAGGTATTCGATAAATATTTGTAAAAGGAATCAATGTGTGAATTATGCCCCTTTAGGTTAACTGTAATATGTTAATAACTATAATGGACATGGAAAACCAATTAAAGTGATCACTCCTTAATATTTACATTATCAAAACCTGTATTTCTCTGTTTAGTGTTAAACAAATTAAGTTATGCAAGACAAAAATCAAAGTCAAGATGGATTATGTCCATCATTTCTCTTTAATTTACTCAACCTGATGATTCTTTTACTCTGTAGAAGATTAATTTAGTCAGGGCTTGATCTTTATGAAGTCAAGTAATTTCTTCCAAGCTACTGTTATTTTTCAAGGTTATCATGTGTTTAAAGTAACTTGCGTGTCATGCTACAATATCCAAAATACTGTGTGTATAAAGACATAACTATTGAATAGCATTATTATGCACACATACAGTATGTTTTCCTAGGAATACTGACATAAGTTTTTAAAGCTCTCTTCATTTAGCTCTGAATGCAGAGGATATATTATTTTATGTCACCATGTGATAGCTTAGAAAATTAATATATTATAAGGAATATCTGGAAATATTGGAGGATAAACATTTGTCTTAGTCTCTTCAGGCTGCTACAGCAAAGTGTCAGAGACTGGATAGCTTATAAACAAGAGAAATTTATTTCTCACAGTTCTGGAGGCTGGGAACCCCAAGATCATGGTGCTAGCTGATTCAGTGTCTATAAGAGCCTATTTCCTAGTTGCTTTTTGCTATAATTTAACATTGTGCGAAGGGTTAAGGAATCTCTCTGGGGTCTCTTTATAAGGGCACAAATCCCAATCATGAAAGCTACACCCTCCCCTCATGACCTAATCACTTCTGAAAGACCCCCACCTCCAAAATATCCCCTTGGGGTTTCAGATTTCACACATGAGTTTTGGAGGGGACATACACATTCAATCCATAGCAAACCCCCCAAAATATTTTAGGCAATAAATTTAAAAGATAATAAAACAGGAGATAATTTCAGTAAAATATTTTTTTTTAAAGATTTTATTTATTTGACAGAGAGACACAGCGAGAGAGGGAACACAAGCAGGGAGAGTGGGAGAGGGAGAGGCAGGCTTCCCGAGGAGCAGGGAGCCCGATGTGGGACTTGATCCCAGGACCCCGGGATCATGACCTGAGCCAAAGGCAGATGCTTAACGACTGAGGCACCCAGGCTCCCCAGTTTCAGTAAAATATTTAAAAAATATTTATATTGAGTATATATACAAAATTTTTGTAAAATGCCTGTGCAATTTTTAAACTTTTATAATTTAGACTATGTGTTGACATAATTGGCTTCTGAGTAATATTTGAAGTAAAAAATGATTTTCTTCTCATAGTGGAAAAGGACATTAGCTCTGCTTATTATTTAACAGTTCTCTTTCTAACAAAAGTAAACATTTTCTAATGTATTTTGATAAATTGTTTATAATTGAATGAGTTTGATAGATTTGCTTTTTTTTGTTTTGTTTTTTGAAGATTTTATTTTTTTTTAAATTTTTTATTGTTAGGTTAATCACCATATATTACATCATTTGTTTTTGATGTAGTGTTCCATGATTCATTGTTTGTTCATAACACCCAGTGCTCCATGCAGAATGTGCCCTCTTTAATACCCATCACCAGGCTAACCCATCCCCCCACCCCCCTCCCCTCTAGAACCCTCAGTTTGTTTTTCAGAGTCCATCATCTCTCATGGTTCATCTCCCCCTCTGACTTACTCCCCTTCATTCTTCCTCTCCTGCTATCTTCTTCTTTTTCTTTTTTCTTAAAATATGTTGTGTTATTTGTTTCAGAAGTACAGATCTGTGATTCAACAGTCTTGCACAATTCACAGCGCTGACCGTAGCACATACCCTCCCCAAAGTCTATCACCCAGCCACCCCATCCCTCCCACCCCCAACCACTCCAGTAACACTCAGTTTGTTCCTGAGATTAAGAATTCCTCATATCAGTGAGGTCATATGATACTTGTCTTTCTCTGATTGACTTATTTCACTAAGCATAACACCCTCCAGTTCCATCCACGTCGTTGCAAATGGCAAGATCTCATTTCTTTTGATGGCTGCATAATATTCCATTGTGTATATATACCACTTCATCTTTATCCATTCATCTGTCGATGGGCATCTTGGCTCTTTCCACAGTTTGGCTATTGTGGACATTGCTGCTATAAACATTGGGGTGCACGTACCCCTTCGGGTCCCTACATTTGTATCTTTGGGGTAAATACCTAGTAGTGCAATTGCTGGATCGAACGGTAGCTCTAATTTCAACTGTTTGAGGAACCTCCATACTGTTTTCCAGAGGGGTTGCACCAGCTTGCATTCCCACCAACAGTGTAGGAGGGTTCCCCTTTCTCCACATCCCCGTCAACATCTGTCGTTCCCTGACTTGTTAATTTTAGCCATTCTGACTGGTGTGAGGTGGTATCTCATTGAGGTTTTGATTTGGATTTCCCTGATGCCGAGCGATGTTGAGCACTTTTTCATGTGCCTGTTGACCATTTGGATGTCTTCTTTGGAAAAATGTCTGTTCATGTCTTCTGCCCATTTCTTGATTGGATTATTTGTTCTTTGGGTGTTGAGTTTGATAAGTTCTTTATAGATTTTGGATACTAGCCCTTTATCTGATATGTCATTTGCAAATATTTTCTCCCATTCTGTCGGTTGTCTTTTGGTTTTGTGGACTGTTTCTTTTGCTGTGCAAAAGCTTTTTATCTTGATGAAATCCCAATAGTTCATTCTTGCCCTGGCTTCCCGTGCCTTTGGCGATGTTTCTAGGAAGAAGTTGCTGCGGCTGAGGTCAAAGAGGTTGCTACCTGTGTTCTCCTTTAGGATTTTGATGGACGCCTGTCTCACGTTTAGGTCTTTCAACCATTTGGAGTCTATTTTTGTGTGTGGTGTAAGGAAATGGTCCAGTTTCATTCTTCTGCATGTGGCTGTCCAATTTTCCCAACAGCATTTGCTGAAGAGACTGTCTTTTTGCCATTGGACATTCTTTCCTGCTTTGTCAAAGATTAGTTGACCATAGAGTTGAGGGTCCATTTCTGGGCTCTCGATTCTGTTCCATTGATCTATGAGTCTGTTTTTGTGCCAGTACCATACTGTCTTGATGATGACAGCTTTGTAATAGAGCTGGAAGTCCGGAATTGTGATGCTGACAGCTTTGCTTTTCTTTTTCAAGATTCCTCTGGCTATTCGGGGTCTCTTCTGGTTCCATACAAATTTTAGGATTATTTGTTCCATTTCTTTGAAAAAAGTGGATGGTATTTTGATGGGGATTGCATGGAATGTGTAGATTGCTCTAGGTAGCATTGACATCTTCACAATGTTGGTTCTTCCAATCCATGAGCATGGAACGTTTTTCCATTTCTTTGTGTCTTCTTCAATTTCTTTCCTGAGTATTTCATAGTTTTCTGAGTACAGATCCTTTGCCTCTTTGGTTAAATTTATTCCTAGGTATCTTATGGTTTTGGGTGCAATTGTAAATGGGATCGACTCCTTGATTTGTCTCTCTTCTGTCTTGTTGTTGGTGTATAGGAATGCCACTGATTTCTGTGCATTGATTTTATAGCCTGCTACTTGATTGAATTCCTGTATGAGTTCTAGCAGTTTTGGGGTGGAGTCTTTTGGGTTTTCCACATACAGTATCATATCTGCAAAGAGTGAGAGTTTGACTTCCTTTTTGCCGATTTGGATGCCTTTGATTTCTTTTTGTTGTCTGATTGCTGTGGCTAGGACTTCTAATACTGTGTTGAATAGCAGTGGTGAGAGTGGACATCCCTGCCGCATTCCTGACCTTAGGGGAAAAGCTCTCAGCTTTTCCCCATTGAGAATGATATTCGCTGTAGGTTTTTTGTAGATGGCTTTTATGATATTGAGGTAGGTACCCTCTATCCCTATACTCTGAAGAGTTTTGATCAAGAAAGGATGCTGTACTTTGTCAAATGCTTTTTCTGCATCTGTGGAGAGGATCATATGTCTCTTGTTCTTTCTTTTGTTAATGTATTGTATCCCGTTGATTGATTTGTGGATGTTGAACCAACCTGGCAGCCCAGGGATAAATCCCACTTGGTCGTGGTGAATAATCCTTTTAATGTACTGTTGGATCCTATTGGCTAGTATTTTGGTGAGAATTTTTGCATCCATGTTCATCAAGGATATTGGTGTGTAATTCTCCTTTTTGATGGGGTCTTTGTCTGGTTTTGGGATCAAGGTAATGGTGGCCTCATAAAATGAGTTTGGAAGTTTTCCTTCCATTTCTATTTTTTGGAACAGTTTCAGGAGAATAGGTATTAATTCTTCTTTAAATGTCTGATAGAATTCCCCTGGGAAGCCATCTGGCCCTGGGCTTTTGTTTCTTGGGAGATTTTTGATGGCTGCTTCAATTTCCTTAGTGGTTATAGGTCTGTTCACGTTTTCTATTTCTTCCTGGTTCAATTTTGGTAGTTGATACATCTCTAGGAATGCACCCATTTCTTCCAGGTTATCTAATTTGCTGGCATAGATTTGCTCATAATATGTTCTTAGAATTGTTTGTATTTCTTTGGTGTTGGTTGTGATCTCTCCTCTTTCATTCATGATTTTGTTGATTTGGGTCATTTCTCTTTTCTTTTTGATCAGTCTGGCCAGGGGTTTATCAATCTTGATAATTCTTTCAAGAACCAGCTCTTAGTTTCGTTGATCTGTTCTACTGTTCTTTTCCTTTCTAGTTCATTGATTTCTGCTCTGATCTTTATTATTTCTCTTCTCCTGCTGGGTTTAGGCTTTATTTGCTGTTTTTTCTCCAGCTCCTTTAGGTGTAGGGTTAGGTTGTATATTTGAGACCGTCCTTATTTCTTGAGAAAGGCTTGTATTGCTAAATACTTTCCTCTCGGGACTGCCTTTGCTGTATCCCAAAGATTTTGGACAGTTGTGTTTTCATTTTCATTGGTTTCCATGAATATTTTTAATTCTTCTTTAATTTCCTGGTTGACCCATTCATTCTTTAGTAGGATGCTCTTTAGCCTCCATGTATTGGAGTTCTTTCCGATTTTCCTCTTGTGATTGAGTTCTAGTTTCAAAGCATTGTGGTCTGAAAATATGCAGGGAATGATCCCAATCTTTTGGTACCGGTTGAGACCTGATTTGTGACCTAGGATGTGATCAATTCTGGAGAATGTTCCGTGGGCACTAGAGAAGAATGTGTATTCTGTTGCGTTGGGATGGAATGTTCTGAATATGTCTGTGAAGTCCATTTGGTCCAGGGTTTCATTTAAAGTCTTTATTTCCTTGTTGATCTTTTGCTTAGATGATCTGTCCATTTCAGTCAGGGGGGTGTTAAAGTCCCCCACTATTATTGTATTGTTGTCAATGTGTTTCTTTGCTTTTGTTATTAATTGCCTTATATAATTGGCTGCTCCCATGTTCGGGGCATAGATATTTACAATTGTTAGATCTTCTTGTTGGATAGACCCTTTAAGTAGGATATAGTGTCCTTCCTCATCTCTTATTACAGTCTTTGTTTTAAAATCTAATTTGTCTGATATAAGGATTGCCACCCCAGCTTTCTTTTGGTGTCCATTAGCATGGTAAATGGTTTTCCACCCCCTCACTTTCAATCTGGGGGTGTCTTTGGTTCTAAAATGAGTCTCTTGCAGACAGCATATTGATGGGTCTTGTTTTTTAATCCAATCTGATAGCCTGTGTCTTTTGATTGGGGCATTTAGCCCATTTACATTCAAGGTAACTATTGAAAGGTATGAATTTAGTGCCATTGCATTGCCTGTAAGGTGACTGTGACTGTATATTGTCTGTGTTCCTTTCTGATCTATGCTGCTTTTAGGCTCTCTCTTTGCTTAGAGGACCTCTTTCAATATTTCTTGGAGGGCTGGTTTTGTGTTTGCAAATTCCTTTAGTTTTTGTTTGTCCTGGAAGCTTTTTATCTCTCCTTCTATTTTCAATGACAGCCTAGCTGGATATAGTATTCTTGGCTGCATATTTTTCTCATTTAGTGCTCTGAAGATATCTTGCCAGTCCTTTCTGGCTTGCCAGGTCTCTGTGGATAGGTCTGTTGCCAATTTAATATTTTTACCATTTTAGGTTACATATCTCTTCTCCCGAGCTGCTTTCAGGATTTTCTCTTTGTCTCTGAGACTCGTAAGTTTTACTAGTAGATGTCGGGGTGTTGACCTATTTTTATTGATTTTGAGAGGGCTTCTCTGTGCCTCCTGGATTTTGATGCCTGTTTCCTTCCTCACATTAGGGAAGTTCTCTGCTATTATTTGCTCCAATATACCTTCTGCCCCTCTCTCTCTTTCTTCTTCTTCTGGGATCCCAATTATTCTAATGTTGTTTCGTCTTATCGTATCACTTATCTCTCGAATTCTGCCCTCGTGATCCTGTAGTTGTTTCTCTCTCTTTTTCTCAGCCTCTTTATTTTCCATCATTTGGTCTTCTATATCACTGATTCTCTCTTCTGCCTCATTTATCCTAGCAGTCAGTGCCCCCATTTTTGATTGCACCTCATTAATATCCTTTTTGATTTCGACTTGGTTAGATTTTAGTTCTTTTATTTCTCCAGAAAGTGTTTCTCTAATAACTTCCACGCTTTTTTCAAGCCCAGCTAGTATCTTTAAAGTCATGATTCTGAACTCTAGGTCCGACATCGTACTAATGTCCCTATTGAGTAGGTCCCTGGCAGACGGTACTACCTCTTGTTCTTTTTGCTGAGGTGATTTTTTTCGTCTTGTCCTTTTGCCCAGAGGAGAATAGATGAATGAGAGACAAAATGCTAACAGGTTTACAACGTCCCCAGCAAATATACTGTATACAAATCAGAAAGACCTGAAACCAGGGGAAAAGAAAGGGAAAGTAAGAAAAAAGAAAGAGAAAAAAAAAAGATAAAAAAGATAAAAACAAAAACAGAACAATACAAAAAAAGCAGAATATGATCAAATATGATCAGGCTAGTGCATAGATCAGTGCCATACACTAGATTTTGTGCGTATTTTGGTCTGTTAGAAAAAAGTGCCTCCTAAAATTTTAAAGGAAGAAAGACATATATTTACAAAATAACGGTTGATACAATGAAGGGATGGAAGATGACTGTAAAGATGAAAATTATAAAAGATTTTATAAAAGAACTGGATAAGATAAGAAGTTGTTTGAAAAAAGAAAGAAGAAGATTTAAGAAAAAAAAAAAAGAAGAAAGGGAGAGAATGTGATCAGGCAGGAGACTAGAACAGAGCCATACACTAGTGATTTAGGGTATATTTTTATCTGTTAGAAGAAACTGTATCTCAAAATTTTAAAGAGAGAACAACATATATATATATATATATATATATATATATATATATATATATATGCCAAAAATAAGGGTAACTACTATGAAGGGATAAAATATGACTCTAAAAATGAAAAATAAAAAATGTTTTTTTTTTTTAAAGAGATTGATAAGATGTTGGTTGAAAAAGGGAAAAAGAAAAATAAAAAAAAAACAGTTAACAAAAATTAACTTTGATGAACTAATGAATCATGGTAAAAAAAAGCCATGAATTCTATGTGCAGTATTCCCCTAGCGCTGGAGTTCTCCGGTTCTCCTTGATCGGTAAACTTGTTCTTGGCTTGTTGGCTGTTCGTGCTGATCTTCTGGGGGAGGGGCCTGTTGCTGTGGTTTCCAAATGTCTTTGCCGGAGGCGGAATTGCCCCGCCCTTGTCGGTCCGGGCTAAGCAAGCTGCTCGGGTTTGATCTCAGGAGCTTTTGTTCCCTGCAAGCTCTCGGTACAGCCTTGGAGGACCAGGGCAAAAATGGTGGCCTCCCAATCTCCACCCGGAGGAGCGGAGAACTCGGGGCCCCGCTCCTCAGTGCGCCCCCAGAGAAAAGCAGTCACTCCCATCTCCCCAGTCTCCGGCCGCACTCCGTGCTCACCCGGCCTGTGAACGAGCGTTGCTATCTCTGGCACCCGACTCCGTGTGGAGTCTCCAAACCCAGCAGATCCTTGCAGTGCATTCCCGCGCCGCTCCTCCCCGGGAAGGAAGGGGAGTCTCCCCAGATCTGCCGCTTGTTGGGTCCCTGCTGGAGGAGCAGTGGCTCGACTGGACCGCGGATCACAGTTTATGGCAACCCCGAGCTGAGACCCCGCGCCTTGGCTCCGTCTCTGCAGCCAGCTTCCCCGCTCCAATGCCTGGGAGCTCTGCCGCACTCAGGCACCCTGGTCTTTCTGTGACCCCCGAGGGTCCTGAGACCACACTGTCCCAGGAGGATTCCACCCCCTGCTGAGCCACTGGAGCGACGTCCCTCAGCAGAGCTGACTTCTCAAAGTTCCGATTTTGTGCTCCGCGGCTCTAGCACTTGCCAGAAGCGGCCGACGGAGGCCCCTCCCCCGCCGTCTATCCCCCCGAATATCACCTCGGATTCACTTCTCCACACGTCCTACCTTCCAGTAAGTGGTCGCTTCTCTGTTCAGAGAGTTGTTGCTACTCTCCTCTTCGATCTCCTGTTGAGTTCGTAGGTGTTCAGAATGGTTTGATCCCTATTCAGCTGAATTCCTGAGACCAGATGAAATCTAGGTCTCCTACTCCTCTGCCATCTTGCTCCGCCAATGATAGATTTGCTTTTAAATATAATTTACTGAATATTTCCCTCATATCTAAATAGTAAAACCTAGAAGAGGATATAGGGTACACAATCTGTTTAATATATTGCTCTTCCCTCCCTTAGTTACTGGACCCATTCCCTTCAATCTGACAATTCCTCCCCTGTTTGAATGTCATCCTTAAACTGCACCTTGTTCGGAACCAAACTTGAGGACATTTCCAGAATCTTAGTTTTCACCTGGACCATCATCAAAATGGATGTTCTACCTGTCCAATCCTGCCCAATATATAGACACTTCTTTTGTCTTAGAGCCTATTAAGAATATCAACAAATCTTACTATCTTTTAAGATTTTATTTATTTGTCAGAGAAAGAGAGAGCACAAGCAGGGGGAATGGCAGGCAGAGGGAAAAGCAAGCTTCCTTCCGAGCAAGGAGCCCGATATGGGACTCAATCCCAGGACCCCGGGATCATGACCTGAGCTGAAGGCAGACCCATAACCAACTGAGCCACCCAGGTGTCCCAACAAGTCTTAATATCTTATGCTGTACCTTAATAATTGAGCTTCTGTTTTTTTCTCCAATTCATTCATTTCATTATTGAATTACTAGTGATTATGTATCTAGTATGTCAAACCCTATGAAATTGCTGTTTTATAGGTTAAAAAACAACGGAATATTTGACATGTTAAATGGGCATGACTGAGCAGTCATGGGTCTCCAAGCAAGAATAAGTCACAGTTCTTGACTTGAAGGAACTGAAATTCTGATAAGGGAGACACATAGTTATAATCTGAAAACCTAGTGATAGAAATAGGCAAAGTGTGAGAGAAACGCAGTACAATGTGTGGGCATCTGCAAAGGTTTCTATAGTGCTTGACATATTGATTTGACACTACATATCCACGTTGCTATACCAGGACTCCCCTCATTCCTCATCACTCCCAGATAGGCTTTCTCTAACCTCTTAGACCCTAATATTAATAGAAATATCTAAACTATCTGTCTAGATGTCTCTGCCATCAACTACCACTTGCTTAGAAAATAGAACAGAAACTTTGAGAGTTAATTCACACTCTTAATACTCTAGAGGTGAAGTCATCCCACTTGGTGACTTTAAAAATTGTCTATCATCTCCTAACTTTCAAATATAAACCCTAATCTAGATCTCAGGAAATCTGGAGTTCTATATCTAACTCAGTACCACCACTTGGTATCTATTAAATATCTCAAATTTTACACATGCAAACCTGAATTCATAATCCTTTCCTTGATCCATCTCCTCCATCAGTCTGTCTTCTTTTATTACATAGTAGCCTCAAACTTTGAGTTGCTTAAGCCTAAACATTGTGATTTCAATTTATCTTACACCCAGGATCCATTTCATCAACAAACTTACTGCTTTGGCCTTCAAAATATGTACAGAATCCTACCACTGCTTAGCACATTCCCCACAGCTACCCTGCTCTGCTCTAAGCTGCCATTAATTCTTTCACCCAAAATACTGTTTTTTAATTGGTTATCTGTGTTTTGCCCTGATCCTCCTATATTTTATTGTGAACAGAGTAACAGGAGTGAATTTCTACCTCATTAGATTAAAAAAAAAAAAAAAGTCTTTTCAATGGCTTACAAAAAAGGTGACCCTGTGATTTATAATCCAAACTTGGACTTTTTTTTTTTTTTAAGTGAAGGGAGAACTAGTAATAATCATGTTAGGACACAAGATTAGAAATGGGATATTCTGGGCAAACTAGAATATGTATCACCCTATTTATAAGGCTCTATATGATCTGGTCCCTTTCTAACTCTATGAACATATCTTCTAACATTCCAATTACTTCATTCTTTTCTTTTTTTTTTTAAGATTTTATTTATTTATTCGACAGAGAGAGACAGTGAGCACAAGCAGGGGGAGTGGCAGACAGAGGGAAAGGGAGAAGCAGACTCCCTGCTGATCAGGGAGCCCGATGTGAGACTATCCCAGGACCCTGGGATCATGACCTGAGCCGAAGGCAGATGCTTAACCCACTGAGCCACCCAGATATCCCACCTCCTTTGCTCTGATACCCATTTTCCTTCATCTCTAAAACGTCCAGTGCAGGTCAAGTAAAGCTCCCTCCTCAAACATTTGCACTTACTATTCTCTGTCTAGAAAGCTCTTCCCCCATATATCCAAATAGCTTCTTTCTTACTTTCTTAGGTCTCTGTTTGAATGTCATTGTATCCTGTCCCTGTGAATAAAGTAGAACTTTGAAGAAACAGTATAGCTTAAATGCTCATATGAGGAAGAAGGTATGAATTTTGAAGCCAGACACTCTAAGTTCAAATCCCAGTTTGGCAACTTATAATTGAATGATCTCAGACAAGTTACTTAACTGTTCTGTATCTCAGTTTCCTGACATGTAAAATAGACAAAGCAATAGTCCCTACCTTGTAGCATTGCTAAAAACATTTTATAAATTCATATTTGTAAAGTTCTTAGAACAGTGCCTAGCACGTAGTGCCTTGCACTATACAAGCATTCGTTAAATAAATATCAATTTTAAAATATTCAAATTAAGAAGTTGGAAGTCGAAAAACATAGCATTCAAAATGAAAGCAGAATTTAAGTTATAATAAGAGCTGTGCTTAGTGGGAAAAAGTTAAGCATACAATGTAGATGAGGTATAAAATCAAACATTTAGTCTAAAGAGATTAATTTTTTTTCTTAAGCCTTTACTTGTATAATCCTGTCCAAGAGCTCACATCTTTTAAAATCATTGTGTTTGAGGGGTCCCTGGGTGGCTCAGTTGGTTAAGCATCTGCCTTCGACTCAGGTCATGATCCCAGGGTCCTGGGATCAAGCCCCGAATCGGGCTCCCTGTTCGGAGGGAAGCCTGCTTCTCCCCCTTCCACTCCCCCTGCTTGTGTTCCCTCTCTCACTGTGTGTCTCTCTCTGTCAAATAAATAAATAAAATTAAAAAAAAAATGAAATCATTGTCTTTGAAGACATGATCCATGTATGTATTTACTAGAAGAGTCAAGAAAAATAGTTAAAATAGGAATTGTTGAGAACTCTAGGTCATCTTTCATGAAATAGTTATAAAATAGATGCTAATACCCCTCTTCCCTTTTTATCGTAGGGAAATGAAAGTAGAAAAAAATTGCAGATAAACTTATTACTAAAACCCTTTGAGTACCTGTAACTAATTACCTAAATATTAGTCATTTATGGGTTACCATATGCCACTGAAGCAGATCTTTCCTAACTGTATGACATTGTGCCACAGTTTCCTTATTTGTTCAAGGGTGATTATATTAGTGACCAATCAGAGAAGAACAACTAGGTGGTATATAATGCGGACAGATAGTGAGATAGAAAAGTGGATAGTGAGATGATAAGTAGATAGATAGATAGATAGATAGTTAGATAGATAGTAGCTAGACAGATATATAGATCAATAGATCAATAGGGGCACCTGGGTGGCTCAGTGGGTTGAACCTCTGACTCAAGATTTCAGAGTCATGAGATCAAGCCCCGCCTCCAGCTCCGCACTCAGCAGGGGGTCTGCTTGAAATTCTCTCTCTCTCCCTCTGCCTCCCTCTCTGCCCCTCTCTCACTCATGCTCTCTGAAATAAATAAGTGAAAATCTTTTTAAAAATATAGATATATAGATCGATAGATGATGGATAAAGAAATTTGTTGCAGTGTTTTGAAGTTACTCAATTATGAGAACTGGTTAAAATGTTTCTGTGAGGTCGTTGTTTTTGTATGTGGTGCCATAGCTTCCAAACCTCAGACCAGGCAGCCAAGAAAGGAAGATGGACATAAAATAGGGGGAGCAAGGACAAGCTTGAACCTACAATCACAAGCTGGCAGTTCTCGTTACCTCTTATTCTGATTGTATTCATGCTCACAGAAGAATCTGGCCCTTTCATGATAGAGTTAAGCACATCCTAATCCAGTGGTAGAGAAACTAAAGGAGGGTCTAGGGCAAGTGGAACAGTGGCAGACCCTCTGTTGCCTTATAATGCAGGGATAAGGCATCAGATAAACAACCCGCGTGAGTTACTCAGTGACTGCTGCTTTATATCTGTTTCCAAAACTTAAGAATCTCTCCTGTGGACTTCCAACAGGAAACATACCTGGAAGGGAATTCTGGGATCCAGCCTAGTCAAGTCAACACATAACACTGGGTCCTTCATAGGATGGCTTGAAAATTAAATGAGAAACTCCATGTAAACTATGAAGACCAGTACCCAATTGTTATAGATTATTAAATATTATTATACATAATATATAATATAAATACAATCCATGAAATTATAACTACACATAATCAAATGTAATTATGTTATATATAATCTAATGTTTGATAATATATAATAAATACACATGTATATAGTTTAACCACAATAAAAAATACTTTCCTCTTAAAGACATTTAATGGACCAAGAATCAAAATAGAATCCCCTCATTCCACTTCTAGTTCATTCTTTTTGTATGTTCTCAATTTACTATATTTCTTGTAAACAGAGGTTGTCATGATAGAGGAGCTGTTTCAGAGAATGAATCAAGTGAAACTGTCCCATCATTATATGGTGTCAATATGTAGCATATTTATTTGATGTTTTATACTTCTCCCCAATATCCTGATTGCAATCATCAAGCAGTAAGTTTGTGTGTGTGTGTGTGTGTGTGTTGTGTGTGTGTGTTGTGTGTGTGTTGTGTGTGTGTGTTGTGTGTGTGTTGTTGTGTGTGTTGTGTGTGTGTTGTGTGTGTTGTATGTGTGTTGTGTGTGTTGTGTGTGTGTTGTGTGTGTTGTGTATTGTGTGTGTGTTGTGTGTGTTGTGTGTGTGTGTGTGTGTGTGTGTGTGTGTGTATGCTGTGCTCTTCCATGTTGATTGGTGGTAAACTTATCAGTCCTTATGTTGCTTACATTTAATGAAGAAGATATTTTTAGAAGAGAAAAGTAATGAGATAGAGACAGGGAATTTGTGTTGCTACTAGTGACATGGTCAAGCAAAATCTCTTTAAAGAGATAACATCTGAGCTGAGATATGTAATTAAGAAGCAAATCATGAATTTATTTAGACAAAAACAATTTAAGAAGATGCAATGGCAAGTGCAAGTAGCCTGAAGGATGAAATAAGTTGATTTCTTTAACCCAATGCGCTATACTTTTTTCTTATGACGTTTTATTATTTTTTACTTCCTACAATTTTTTTCTTTCTTCAATGTTCTCTGTCTTCTTCCATTTAACCATTTTTCTAATGCTTCATTTGAACTTAAGGGTTCTCATATATACACTTGATTCAGACAGTCTTATACGTCTTGAACTTTTAAACTTTTAAAGAAATACCTGCTTTCAATGCCTAAGAAAATTGGCTTAGTAACTGTGCAAAGGTGGTTACAATTCTTATTGTGTGCACTTTATTAAGGTCAAAATAGATATCACAAGTTTAATAGTATATATAAAGCTTAATTTTATAAAAATTAAGAAAGCAAATTCTCAGAAAGACATAGATTTCTTAAAATTATCACCTGCCTGCCCATCTGACACGTATAAATGTTAACTTTTTAACATTAATGGATGACATTTTTATGCAACCACTGAATACTTGCACATATATTAAGATTACCATGTGAAAATAAAGTCCAATGGTGCTCTGAGAAAATATATCTGAGAATTTCATATATAATTATATTTTAAGTAGATTTTCTTCCCTGTCCTTAAGTACAAACCACACTTCAAATGTTGAAATTATACGGGCACATATCACACAAAGAGTTTCTATAACTTGCTAAACAAAAAAATCAATAACCACAAAGATAAAAAAAATCATCAAATAATATAAAAATATATGGTGGCCCAGGAATGGTTCAATATGTGAGTAATCATGGTAGCTAACTAGGAGGAATGTGTCAATAGTGAGTGTAGGAAAGGAAAATCTTTGCTTTTGGCCATCATTTTCCAAAAACCAATAGTCATATCAAGTAACTCCCTTCTGAAAATCAATTTATTTTATTGTTCCTGGGAGATGTTCCAAAATCAGAAAACAGATGGTCAGTGGGAGCATCATTTTTTTTTCTCCTAATGATAAAATTGGCTAATAATAATAACTTCAGGAAAACTATAGCAATAATAATAGCTACTTTTATGGAGCCTCTATACTTTGGACACAGTGCTGTGCATTGGATAAAGGTTAACAATGACCTTATTTAACGTACATAAAATCGCTATGACATAAATTGCTATTATTCCAATTTTACAGATGAGGTAATTGAGGAAGACAAAGATAAAAAGTTCAGCCAGGTGTCAATAGCAGAGAATTATTTGTATCCAGTTTCTCTGACTTAAGACCCTTGCCAGCTATTCCCATTTTTCCAAAAAATTTATATCCATTCATTTTCACTCAGGAACTAAGTAATTAATCCATAAAATAGCTAACTTCTTAAAGAATCTTGGACATAGTCTACATTTGTTACATGTACCTGTAAGCATTGAAATCATTTTCTTAGCAGGTAAGAGAGGCAGTACAATTGAAGAACGTCAATTTAATGAATACAAAAAGAAAGGGGGGGGGCAGAGAAAAGAGAAAAAAGAAAAAGGAAAAAAGAAATAAAGGAAAAGAG
Source organism: Eumetopias jubatus (assembly GCF_037043125.1). Lineage (NCBI taxonomy): Eukaryota > Metazoa > Chordata > Mammalia > Carnivora > Otariidae > Eumetopias > Eumetopias jubatus. The sequence goes on along the minus strand of NW_028274810.1, from coordinate 40,275,117 downwards.
AAAATAAAAAGAAAAACTTTGTCTACAGATTCAAAAAGGAGAGTCTAGAACTATGACATTAAGTTATCAAACAGTATTCTACAACAGGGTTTTTCCAAAATATAGTTTTTTATTTAAAACTCAGATTATGGAATTTCACTTAGATGTACAGAATCAGAATCTTTGGGAAGTTAGGACCAGGATTATACATTCTTAATAAGCACCCCAGCTATGAATATTATATATTCATCTTTTTTAGGTAATAGCCAGGCCCTATAAAATTATTGGCAATCACCAAAATTTTAATTCTTGTCTAACTCGGTAATTTAGAAAATTTACTATGACATAAAAAAATCAGGTGAGGGACATCTGGGTGGCTCAATCATTAAGCATCTGCCTTCAGCTCAGGTCATGATCCCAGGGTCCTGGGATAGAGCTCCGCATCAGGCTCCCTGCTCAACAGGGAAGCCTGCTTCTTCCTTCCCCACTCCCCCTGCTTGTGTTCCTTCTCTGTCTCTTGCTATGTCAAATAAATAAATATAATATTTTTTAAAAAATCAGTTGAGATTATATGATATAGTAGATGGAATCCAGGACTTAAATCAGAAATCTTGTGTTTAAGACATACAGCTCTGCTTCCTATAGGTGCATGAAACTAAGCACGTTAACATATGTCTCAGAAATTCAATGTTCTTATCTTTAAAGTGACAACGAAATATCACTCTTAACACATTATTATTATAATGACAGAAAGCAATATGCATTAATATGTTTTGCTAACTTTAAAGTGATTTTAAATAATAGTTACTATTAAATGGGTTGGTTGGAGAGTCAAGCTTGCCTTGACTCTCACATGACTTTATTTTTATAGCAGAGAGAGTCTATGGCAACACAGAAAAGTTTAAATCCTTTACTCAGTTGTCTAACGAGACTAAAGTTCCATTTTCTTTTGCACCCAAATGATTTTTTTTCTGAAATAAAACTCCTCTTACTTCAAATGAACAGAATATATCCAAAGGGGAAAAGAAGATGAAGAAAAAAAAAAAAAAACTGGTGCATTAAAACAAAAACAAAAACCCATACCAATATTTGACTTCAAAGGAAAATCTTGGAGTTGAGGTAAAAAAAAAGAAATGAAAATTGCCTCTAGTTTTTATGCTACATGAAAAAAAAAAAAAAAAGGCAGAAAAGGGAGTTCCATTTCTCTTTAGCTCCCAAGAGCAGATCTTACATTATCCACAAATTTTAGGGTCCTTGGAAGTCACCAAGAATTCTGCATAAGGAAGGAGTCTTGAGAAGGGAGAGCAGAAACAAATATCTGACTTTATGTGTTTTCCCATCCTGAATTTTGTGTAAAGTATAATGAAAGTCCATTATAACATGGGGGCAAGAGTCATGATTTACATCCAGATTATACTTGCCTGCATTGTCATAAAAAAGATGTAGCCATTCAGCTATATTCTGTTGCAATGACTGACAATAATTTTTTTATCACAATCTCTTTGATGCTCATTAGAAACAGTAATAGATGGTCACAATAGCTTTCCTTTTCATTGTTTCATCATTTTGATAAGGATGTCTGAGTCCTTGCATATTTTGTGATAACACGCTTTTTTTCTTCTGATCCATCTTTGTCCCTTCTTTTAGAATGCATGGGTATAATTTCTTCATCATTCATTTTGCTGAATATGATTTCAATTATCATGTCAATAGTAATATATGAATCCCTTCATCCTTAAAAGAAATGCTTGTTTCAGCAACACATTTTTCCCTCGGAAGTTTAATATTAATGAGAGAACTTGAGATTTTTTTCCACACCAAGCTGACAGTTTGTGTCACAGATTTCTATGTCAAATTTTCAAGAAATATAGCACTGGAAGACAGCAGTACATAGCTCAGGGCAATAATAAGTCATAAATGGGCAGCTACAATGTTGGCCTAAAGAGTAGATCAGTGTTGTGCTTTGGAAAAACATGACCTTCAATTTTTATGTATCTTGATATGGGTCTCTGAAATAAAAAAGGCAAATGTTGACTAGTGTTCAGTGTTAAGCACTATACACAGATAACAGAAAAAAAGTGATTTTTCTACCGTCTTTCTGAATATTGAAGAAGATACTTTTTTGTTTATATTTATTTTGCTGGTATTTTATTTTGCATTTTGTTTGTGTTCTATTTTATTATCAAACACACCACTACATAAAAAGCACGTTGTTAAAGCTCATAGTGAGCTCAGCACTTTCTAGATCAGATCAATGTTGAGTCCAAATATAGCAAAAATCAACTAAACCTAGGCATTGATTTGACATCAACCTTGGCTTTTGATATTTCTTTCTGTGATCTGTCTGCTTCTAAAAATTCTACTCTTTAATCACCATCAGGGAACATGGGTTGGAAAGACTCATTCTGATTTAAGGAACTTTGGTTCTTAGCTATCATATTGGCAAAATAAGTATTAAGATTGCCTGTTAATTATCATGTTTATATGTGAATAATATCATCATTTTTTCACTTAAAAAAATAATATAATTCCAGTTGAGGAATTGAAAGTTTTAAAAACAGATCCCTGGGGCACCTGGGTGGCTCAGTCATTAAGCGTCTGCCTTCGGCTTCAGGTCGTGGTCCCAGGGTCCTGGAATCCAGCCCCACATCGGGCTCCCTGTTCGGCAGGAAGCCTGCTTCTCTCTCTCCCACTCCCCCTGCTTATATTTCTTCTCTCGCTGTGTCTCTCTCTGTCAAATAAATAAAATCTTAAAAAAATAAAAATAAAAATAGATTTCTTTATTTCAAAGCTCAAATAAGACGAGCATAAATAAAAGAGACTATATTAAAAGAATACTTTGATCAAAATAATAGAGAAACATGTTCTTTCATGTTGAAGAAATAGTTTAGTATTAAGTCCACTGTGACTCGGCATTTATCTCTTGCATTAATTTAGTGAATGACATTTTAATAAGTCCTAATACCTAAGAGAGTCATAATAATTCAAAGCTCTTTCTAAATAATAAATAATTAATTTACATGTTGTCACTATGTGCATAGTATTTTTGTTTTATTCCCACTTGGTCAACAAAGAAGCTAAAATATTAAGAGATTAAAAAATTAAGAGTAGCAGAACAATGATTAGAATTCCAATAATTTTCTTATCCCTTATTCCACCCCAAAAACAATGATTACTGTATTTTAAGACACTATTAAAAAAAATGGCAAGAGAAATAATATTTTCATCTTCAGTTGATAATGTCTGATTAATATTTATCTGAGACAGTAGAAACTTGCATGATAGATTTCTGAGCATGGATTATTATCATTTCATTTTCAATGACAAACACAATATCAATATTATTATCTCCAATAATATTTATAATCATGAAAGAAAAATGTTTATTTTACTCATGAATTTACATAATACATTATTTTTTTCATAATACATTATTTAATACATTGAATTTTGAGAACTATTGAGCTTATCCACTGCTTTAAAACACTTTGATGAGCAAAAATGGATACATTTTATAGAAAGCTAAATATTTTAGTAACTGCTTCATCTCTTAAAAATTTGAAAAGGCAGAGAAGAGCTTTTGAATGAATAGAATCACAATTTTATTATATAAATTTTTTGATCTTTGATAGAGCTCATATCAAATGTATATATTCAAGAATTTCCAACTATTCAAGAAGTTTTCAGCTAATCATTGGTCCTTTTCAACTCATTTTTTTATAACAAAAGTGGTACACTAGTGATGGAATTGTGTGATGAATCAACAAACCAGCTTCATTAGCACCAGTGCAATGGTTTTGACCAATGGGAAAAATGAGAGGATATTTCCATTTTCCAAGTTCTTAGTCTTTAGATTCCTTGTCAGTTTTGCACTGGAGAGACACTGCAGATTTTGTGTGTGATGTAGATTAACGCATAGCAGAATCCAGGCTTTGCTGGAGCACTAATTACTGTCACCCTTATTTCGTGTCAATTCTAGGGCTGTGCAAGTTATTCTGATGGATAATAACTATTTTTTTTAATGTAGTGCTCCTTAGCAAGAGCAGTGCCATGGCCTCCTTGTTCTGCCTAGGAATCCCATGGTCATATTGCAAGGATGATTTTCAAAATATTTCACAGCTAATTGAGCACTGACACCAACCATTTCGAACAGACACCAGACTTTTACCACACCGGTGCTTTCATAGAAGGATAGCATACTCGTGCAGGTTTTGAACCTTCCTGAGAGGGTGAGAACTCTCACTGAGAGCTGTAGGTGGGAAAATATGTAAAGGAATTATGGGTCCCTTAGTTGTTCAATAAAAAGTCCAAGAGAAAGTTTCATTATGGGGAAAAAATTTCAGAAAGCAACAGAATGATTTCTTTTCCAGAAAGAAATACCTGGAGTTATTGCCTTATCTCCTAATTGACTTTACAACTACGTAACCCATAAAGGTAGTATGTAGCATAAATCTTCACGGTATCACAAGTATAAAGTATAATACAATCGTTTTTCCCCTTGCAAAGACACAGATTTACCGCTTGAGCCTGGTTCTCTGACCTGGTCACTATAGCTATACATGGAGTCCCTATCTCTAGGTACATTTTTAAAGAGGCAAGGTTCTTGTTTTCCATTTTGTTTAGAATATAAACTAAAGTTACTTAATATAGCAATATAGAGCAATATAAAGTTACAATTTCAAGTAAAAATGGCAACATTTGGTGTGGGAGTGTCAATTCACAATATTTTTTAAGCACTCTCCAGAGCTCTCATCACTACTCTGCCAGTGTTATAAATTGAAAACAAATAATTAAATTGCAATGCACAAAGTTAATAAAATCTCAGTAGAACACCAACTGACTTTAGAACATGTGGCTGACAACACAGTATCAGATATGGTGTGCTTTTGTAAGATTTAAATGGTTTTTACTGACACATTATTTAACATTCCAAGAATAACATTAAAAATAATAACCAGGTCTTAACTTTTTTTTATTATTTAAAGAGTAATATTTCAGGGGTGCCTAGGTGGCTTAGTCAGTTAAGCATCTGCCTTCAGCTCAGGTCATCATCTCAGGTTCCTGGGCTCGAGCCCCATTTCATGTAGGGCTCCCTGCTCAGTGGGGAGTCTGCTTCTCCCACTCCCTCCCCCCTTCCCCCAGGCTCGTGGTCTTGCTCTCTATCTTAAATATTTGAAATCTTTATAAAGAAACAAAGAGTAATATTTCAATTGCATTATAAATGAAATTTTGTTACATGAATCATATTCTCTGATGTATAAGAAAAAAATTTTGTGTAATTGCAACATTACTAGAAGTTTTAGAAACACACTAGTCAAAATATGCTACCCTGGGTAGCTGAGGGGATTGGTAACTTCATACAAATCTTTTATCATCCCACATTGCTAGATAAACGTAATCAAGATTCTCCTACCCCCATATCTCTATGCTAATAAGCATTGAAGTTGTTGAGGCTTATTTTATATTGTTCATAAGTCTATAGTTGAAATGGCTTACATTTATGACCATATGGAAATGTGAAGGATTAATTCAGATTGCAGGTATTAATGTGTTTGACCCATGCCTAGGTCTGAATCTCCACAATACTTATCATATGTATTATTATCAGTAGTTTTATGAGTACTCATATTAATATGCAACAACACTGTCCCTAGATCAGCACCCTCCTCATCACTTCACTCTTAAAAGGCCTAAGACATAATGTAAAGAAAGGAAACCTAGCTATCTGCTATGAATATGTTATCTGTTCTTTGAAAAGAATACTTCAGATGCCTGGACTGTCAATCTTGCACTTCTCACAATGATTTCATTAACTTAATAAAAAAGAACAATTTCATTACTGTTATTTTTTCATCATTTCCAGATATTATTTTGAATATTGATGCTACAGCAGTCAAAATAACTGTGAAGTATTTCCCCTGATACCTCTCAGTTGAAACTAATTTAACCCTGCCTTTTCAGACAGACCTGGGTGATATAGCCTGCATTTCTGGTCATGCTTTAAACAGTGACAACTCCATACCTAGAAAAACCCTCCTCAGAAGCAGAGACTTGTTAATATGCTATAATTGACTTAGAAGTTTAAGTGACCTCTTAGAAGAATGTGAACTCGTGAAGTGAGGAGTTCTTATATCTCACAGGATGCTTTATTCACACAAAAAATAACTGCTGATGAACTCCCTAGCTAGCAAAACCTGGATTTGTAAAGTACGTAAAATTAGAATGCCTAGTACTTCATGTAACAACAACAAGAAATGTATGTCATAAGTTCATTAAGGAGATCTTAGTAGATCAAAATAGAAAAAGGAAAGCTTGTGTCAAAAGCTGAATGGCCAACAAAATTATTTTTGACTTTCACATTCATGATATTTATTGTGAATACCTCAATATTTTTAAAGCAGTATGTCATTTAACTTTTCACATAAAACGTGGGGAATTTGGACCTTAAAGAGAATCTATTATTTATTTTCCACCAAGTCTTTGCTTGAAATTTGGGAGTTGCTCCAATCCCATGCCAAAAGAAGTATAAGAATACAAGTTGACTTTGAAGGAAAGAGTTTGTAAATAGAGTTTTAGCTCCTATAATGTGCTCAATTCTGTGCTATGCACTAGAGATACAGTGAAAAAGAAATCATAGTTTTTCTCCCTCAGAGTGCTTCCCGTCAAGTGAAGGATTCAATAAATAAGTCGTATCAATGGTAAGAAGTGCTATGATGGTGTTATGCTAAGAAAATTATAGAAACCAGCCCCCCCCTGACTTTTTTCCCCATGCAGATTGATTCAACATGGAGTGCTGTCACTCTTGTTTGCTTTTATTTTCATTTGAACCTTTGGACTATGAGTTATAGTCTAGTGAGGAACCAAACCAGAATTTTCACAACTCAAATACAAGTGGCCATGGATTGAAATGTTATTTCTGGCAGAAGTTCCTGATAATATAATTTACAAAAGCGAAAAGAAAGAATGCCTGAAAATCGAAGAGGGGGTCATGGTTGGCTGAGTCAAGTGTTTAGCAAGAACAACCATCATGAATAGGAAACTGTATAAAAAGATTAAGTAGCCATTTGTTAAGATAATAATAAAAACATGTTTCATGCTTAATGTATATTAACTGGTACTACTATTCTTCCATTCTTATTATTGAGGAAACAGAGACATCAATATCAATATCAGTCGGCTTCTCCAAGCACGCCCCTAACTACTGCTGGGGAACCACCCATCTCAGAAGGAAAACCGTGCTACTGGTACAGGAAAAAATCATGGTAGTATGATTGAATCGAATTCCAAGGGGGCCAAAAAGGGCCAATAAGAACTGGACAAAAGAATAGAAGAGAGATGCTCTTTTTTTAAAAAAACGGTTCCACATTTCCTTTCAGGAGATACATATAAGAGTATCACACTGCCTGGCTGGCATCTAGCACTAGTTTGATCTACTGAGGTTGAGGTAATCATGTGGCAGGGAATCAGAAGTATCATTAGGACTCCTCTGTGATATGATTTCTCACCTTGTCGCTCTAATACATTCTAGTTCAGTGCTACTTAAAGTGTAGTCTTGCAGCATCACCTGGGAATTTGTTAGAAACACAAATTCTCAACTCCCGCCCCAGACTGAACCAGAATCTTTGGTACATGGGCCCTAGAATTTGTATTTTAACAAGATCTACAGATGATACTCATCCTTAAATTTGAGAAGCATGGCTGTGGAAGGGTATAAGGTTCTAAGAATTTATTCTGCCATTTGGGAAGTCCTTACTTTCTTTCTTTTTTTTTTTTTTTTGGAAGTCCTTACTTTCTACAATTAATCATCCATTCCCCTATTTCCTGAATTTTGTTGACATTTTTTTGGATAAATTATTCTGACTCTATTACTCATCTGGTTATCCCATTGTGTGTGTGTATGTATTTATAGTTTTTCACATTTGCCATGGAATACCATTACATTCTAATAGTCTAATGACTTTATAAAATAATACCCTCAGCTGAATTAGGTCATACTGGGGTAATAGCAACACTAAAGTGCTCCAGAATCATTCCTCACAACTCCTATTTCCTTCCCAGCAAACCTATGTGCATGCACCAGCGCAAGAACACTACCAAAAGGTATAATCACTTAAATTCCTTTTTGAAAGCAATACAAGATACAACATTATTCATGTGGATAAACACACAAACCTAGAGGAAAATGAACATTAGCAAGAAGATGAAGTACCAGTAATTACTCAAACTTCTATACGCTTCCTTTAGGAATCAGAAAAACAGAAGGCCTAAATCCCACTAAGCAAGAAAACAAAAGCCATATGACAATCTGATTAGACAAAGCATATCTGTCCTTATTCATTCATTCAAAAAAGACCTATCAATCCCTTTCTATGTACAAGCACCATGCCAATTTAGAGGGAAAGGAATGAAGTAAATAGAAACAATTACCCTCATAGATTTTAGAGTCTAGTCATTGAGGCAAATGTTTTACAAAAGTAAGTGAAACAACACCTTCCTACTGCCCCACCCCCTCAAAAAAAAACACATATAAAGGAGGCAATATAATGTCAGATATAGAGTCTGAAAGCAGGAGAATTGGTTTGAATCCTTGCTCTATTATTTACTAACTTTTGACTTTGTACAAATAACCTAAGCTTTGGTGTCTGTATTAATAATAATAATAATAATAATAATATAAAATTAAAACAGACCCCAGAATAAGGACTGTTGTGAAGATTAACAGAGATGAATCATGTTAAATTTGTGACTTGATGCCTAGCATATAATAAGTGCTCAATGAATGTTAGTTCCTCTATTGTCATTATATAAAAAGGTATACTGAGTTAATTGAAAGGAAAATGGAAGGTGTTAAGAAAATATATAATAAGGAAATCTAATTAAACTTAGATTTAAAGAAGTATTCCTAGATAAATAGCACAATCTGGTTTAAACTAAAACTATCCAGTTTTCTGTATATTTAATTTTTCTGTAAAGAATAAGGATTTTAGGCTTCAAGGAGCTCTGTATGAGATTGGCAGTGTTGATTTTTCTGACACTTTGGTTGTGATGCAGAATATAAGGTAAGGGGATTGCCCAACTTACATTTCCAGTATATCTCCTAGTCTCACTGGCCAGAAATGCTATTTTCATACAATCATTTCCATGTTTACTTGAGTAGCACTGAAACTATCCAGATTCCTTGCTGTTTGGCAAATGTTTTAATTGGTTATGTTTTGCTACCCTGGGCACACTATTAGACAAAATTGCAACAAAAGACATCAGTAAAAAGCAGAAAGCTTCAGATTGTTAAAATCACGAATGTTATTAATACTATTAAAATGCAAATTGCTGTTTAGTGGAGATTCAGTTGCCATTCTAAAGGAGGAAATGCTTAGGCTGCAGGATCTCAGCCATGGATTGTTTGCTCCCTAAAGGGGAGAAAATTCACTTTTGTTTAATTTATATGAACAAGAAGGCATTCCAAGGAGGTACACTGAAGTGACTGCAGACCTCCTAGGGTTGGAGCCACCTTCAGGTTCACCCCCACCCTAGGTGGTCCTTAATTGCCACTCCAGACTGCCTGGCTGTAACTTATTGTTTGCACTGCACATGACCTTGGATGCAAACTAGAGCACTATGAATTAATCCCTGTAATATTTCGTGTTTAACATCTGTGTTGTCACCAGCCATTATTCAGAGGACAAAAAACAAACAGCCATATCTATCTCTTACTACATTTTGGTTTTTAAGCCCATTCTATTGTTTCCCACAGACTCTCTAAATGGATCACCTATAAAAAAAAGTGAAACCACTGACTTCCATTATTTTCTAAAAGAAAAATCTACAGAATTAGAAGATGATACTGAGATAAAATATACACTATTTTTTAAACAATAAGAATTCCATAAATATCTTGATTTCTTCTACCTATTTGCTATCATCCCCTCCCCCCACCCCCACTAGTATCTGGTTTAAAGCCAGGGATGATTTCAAAGTACACCTATTAAAATAAAATGATTTCATTTATCCATTAATGCTGTTTTCACTGATGAAAGGTAGTCACTACAGGGAGAAATGCAGTAACAGCTTAACAGCTAGAAATAATACAGATCAGTGCACTGCATTAAATGAAGAATACCTATAAGAGGAAGTGAGTTAATAAAACTTCAATTACTCAAATGGGAACTTTTCCAAGACCCTAGGGTTAACACCTAGATTAAACTCTTGCTCTTGCTCTAGACACACACACATACACACACACACACATACATCTGGCTTTATTAATGGTCACAAGTGTTTAAAATATTCCATTTACATGTATCCAAGAGGTAAAATTTACAGCTAAAATAGTTGCCCTATCATCAAGTTGAGAATTAGTTTCACATACACAGAAAATAGTAATAACAGTAATCACAAATATTATTTAAAAAGTGTCAAAATGTGGTAGACACTATACAGAATACTCAAAGGCAGAGTCCGACACTAGACGGTAAAATTAAGTCATAAACAGTCACTACATCAGGCAAAATGACTCACACAGAGTCCAGTAATTGGTCTTTGATTTCACAGTTCTCTCCCTTAGATCTTCTCTTAGAGGTTATGAAAAGTTCAGTGTGAGCCTAGTTACGGGATCTGAACATAAAAGGAAAGAGAATTACAGATGGGTGTTAAGAGACCATTTTACTCTACTTCAGTATCTTGGAACACGGGATTACTAGAATGGAGGCAAAAATAAGCAAATATGAACCTATGATACAACATACACATATTTTTATACTTCTAAAGAATCCTGAACTGCCAGGAAGATATCATATTTAGTTGGGGAGTTATACAGGCTGGGCTCTCTCAGATGTTAACTAATTCAACGTGGGAAGTAAGAAGTGAGCAGTTAAGTTTGGTAGAAAAGAAATGGTAAGAATTCAGTTGGAGGCGGAAGGCATCTGGAGATTTGGCCCCATTTAAAAATTCATGGGCAAATCCTGCTGGAAAGAGAGTTGATGGTTTAATGAATAAATTATCTAAACACCAGGAGGTTAAAGGTTAATGGGCAGGACTTGAGCAATAACGTCTTATGTGCCCATATACTTGACACATTATATTTAGCTTTCTGCCAGTTACTCTTTCTCTTTTTCTTTTTTTATTTTTAAGTTATTTTTAAGAGTGGGCTTTCAATAGACTACAGGTCAGCTATAGATTTTTTGAATATTGAAATTATCTCCCAGATGACTTGGAGGTTTACCAGGATAATACTCTCTATTCTCCTCATGCGGTAGGGTGGAGGAGTAGGAATGGAAAACGTGATGTTTACTGACAGTAGTGGTCAAGGTGAAAAGTTTCCTCTAAAACGGGATCTGTATCCTTTTCAATTTCTACTGTGCTTATGTCCAAGGCCTTATTCTGTGCATTTCATGAGTTGATTTCATCTTCTTTTCTCTGTCATTTCTTCAGTTGTCATCACACACTTTCTTTTACAGGATGGTGGGAGCGGGATTGAAGAGAAAAATGCATTTACAGGAATGTCAAATAGTAATCCTAACAATGAAGTTTATGGAAAAAAATTGAGCTAAACATGATTGTGGTATTCTTAATACCAAAATGACAATTTTTCCTCCATCATTTTTCCTAAAATTTTTTCCCTGTTTGTGTCAAATGCAACTTAAATAACAATGATCCCATGCTAGTGTTTGTATACTTCCATTCTCTAGTCTTCTTCATCAATCTTTCCACTTCCTTATTACCTGCTTTAAAGGGTATATTTTAGTATTCTTATGATAGGTCTACAAAACACTTAACTAAAGGAATATAGTTTTCTTATCCTTTATCTGGGGTCTTCCATTCCCACGTCTCTGTTCCCAGAACACTTTTTGGCTCCTGTTAGGCTCTTCCACAGCACCTTCTTTTTCCTATCATAATTCATTCCCATCCAGCCACTTTTTCAAATTATGCTTTCTTAGACTTAATTGGATTAAGAAAGGAGGAGTAACTGAGACTTCTACCTCTTAACGAAAGCTTCTTGACTTTATAAATACCAGGCCAAATCTCTGAAGGTACTGCTAGAAAAGACCTAGTTCTTAAAGCACTTTTATCCACACTCGACTGTTTTGGAACATTTGTTTTTTCCACTTCAACTCACTTAATTGCGTATTAAGTATCCAGCCAGACTGTCCTGAAGAGAGCAAGACAGCGTCTATCCTGTTCACTGCTGTTATCCCAACATTTAGCACAGAGTCGTAAACAATGGAGGTAAACAGTAAGGTTATTAAACTAATTCTGACTGTACATAACATACAATGCAGAACCAATCTCCGGTGTGTTACACTCTGCTCAGTTATAAGGTAATCATTTAGAAGATTGATAATAACTATGATAATATTTAACATTTATTAAATCCTCTCTAAGTGCCACAGACTATTTTAAACACTTGCATACACTAACTCATTTAAATATCACAAGTCCAAGAAGTAAATGCTATTTTAATCTCCACTTTATAGATGAGAAAACAGCAATTACAAGTTGAATAGATTGCTTTAAGTCCAATACTTAATAAGAGATGGAGGTGATCTACTTGATGTTGTGTTAACTATCAATATAAGCCACTAACTGTTTTGAAAGGAATTGTTCAATATGTCTAAATTACTAAATATTACATTCCTTATACCATCTTTTATGTAAAGGTTATTTCTATAAGATCTTCATTGTGCATCATACCCTATTTTTCTTAATTTTCTTTTAGAAAAGTAAACTTTATATAAGTATACTATCTTAATCAGTTTCAAGTTACTACAAATTGAATGCCTTTGTGTGTTCATAAGAAAACCTATTTCTGGGCACCTGGGTGGCTCAGTTGGTGAAGCGACTGCCTTCAGCTCAGGTCATGATCCTGGAGTCCCAGGATCAAGTCCCACATCGGGCTCCCTGCTCAGCAGGGAGTCTGCTTCTCCCTGTGACCCTCTTCCCTCTCGTGCTCTCTATCTCTCATTCTCTCTCTCTCAAATAAATAAATAAATAAAATCTTTAAAAAAAAAAAAGAAAACCTATTTCTCAGGGCTCTTGGGTGGCTCAGTAGGTTAAGCGTCTGCCTTCGGCTCAGGTCATGATCCCAGGGTCCTGGGATCAATCCTTGCATCAGGCCCCTGCTCAGCAGGGAGTCTGCCTCTCCCCCTGCTTGTGCTCTCTATCAAATAAATAAAATCTTAAAAAAAAAACAAAAACTATTTCTCTCCTCTTCTTAACGTAAATTGATAAAGGCATATACTATACATACAACTCTTCCCTGACTTACAGTGGAGTTATGTCCTGAGAAACCCACCATAAGTTGAAAATATCATAAGTCAAAAATGCATTTAGTACTCCTAACCGTACATCAAAGCTTAGCCTAGACTACCTTAAATGTGCTCCAAACACATTAGCCTGCAGTTGTGCAACATCATCTAATACAAATCTTACTTTATAATGAAGTGTTAAGTATCATATGTAGTTTATTGAATACTATACTGAAAGCGACAAATATTACAGTTGGTTTTTTTTTAAAGATTTTATTTATTTATTTGAGAGAGAGAATGAGAAAGAGAGAGCACATCATGAGAGTGGGGAGGGTCAGAGGAAGAAGCAGACTCCCTGCTGAGTCCCTGGGACTCCAGGATTATGACCTGAGTCGAAGGCAGTCACTTAACCAACTGAGCCACCCAAGTAAGTGCCCGACAAATATTACAGTTGTATGGGTACAGAATGGTTGTCAATGTATCGGTTGTTTACCCTCAAGATCATGGGGCTGATTGGGAGTTGCAGCTAGCTGTCACTGCCCAGCATCAGAAGAGAGGATCCCATAGCATATGCCTAGCCTAGGAAAAGATCAAAATTCAAAATCGGAAGTACAGTTCCTACTGGAAGTCATCATGTTCACACCACCATAAAGTTGAAAAATTATAAGTTGGACAGGGACCACCTGTATTATTTTCTTGAATTTCTTTTGCTATGATTATTTGAGAAACCTTCAGACTTATCCTTGCAAACTTCAGCTGCCTATTTTTAATTGGTTTCTTCTACAGATCTTTTTTTCTACACTTTCTATTACCTCTAGTTATTGAGCAGTATCTCATAAAGTTATCTCATCTTCAAATCCCTCTTTTCTTTTCTTTTTTTTAAAAGGGAATGTAATCTGTTATGCTTTAATTAGTAGGGTTATGCCAGGCTATACCTGTCTTCTTTAGTAATAGGATTTCTATCTGACATTATTTCTGATTCATAATAACTTGCTTTCTTGACATCTAACATACTTATAATCTTATGTACTTTGATTCAATTTCTTAGAGTGCCAAATTTAAGTAAAATGTGGTTCAGGTAGTAAAGATACTTACTTTTTTTCTATTTTTTAATTAGTTTTATTCTCTCAGTAACTGTAAATCAAGTGTCATTTGACATTATATAGGAACCTCCTGTTTCTACATGGCAGAAGATTTAAATGATATTGGTATTTATGGATATGTATATTTGTTCTATCTTTTTTTTTCACTTCTAAGAATCACAAAGCTTTTGTATATCACACTCAACATTTCATGGAACTGAATTGCAAAATAAAATAATTCACATTGGCAAACAACAATGCTGGTTTTTCCCCAGTCTAAATAAAAACAAACAAAAACAAATAATCTTATGTGTCAATTTCCCCTCCCCAAATTGCCATACTAATCTTATTAACTTTACAGTAAAATTCCTTAAAACAGTTGTCTATGTTCATCCTAAGTTCTTCCCATCCCATTCTTTATTCAACCTATTCCAATCAAGTATTCACTCCCAAAAGCTCCACTAAAATTAACATTCGCAAGGTCATCAGTGTACTCCGTGATGGTAAATGCAATGGTTATTTCTAATTCTCATTTGTTTTACCTGTCAACATCATATGACAGACTTACTCTCCTTGAAACACTTTTTTTCCTCTAGACTTTCCTATTCAATCCAAAATTGAGCTCTTGCTATTCCTATCATCAAAATTGCTATTTTTGTTACCTTGATGTTAAGGAATGAATGTGTATGTCTCTTCAAAATTCATATGTTGAAACCTTAATCCTAATGTGATCATGAGAGGTGGAGCCCTTTGGGAGGTAATTAAATCATGATGCTGAAGCCCTTATGAATAGAATTAGTGCCTATAAGAAGAGGCCAAAGAACTAGCTATATCTTTTCTTTGCCATGTGGGGATACAAGAAGTTGGTTTCTAAAACCCAGAAGAGAGATCTCACCAGAAATGGACCATGCTGACACCCTGATACCAGACTTTCAGCTTCCAGAACTGTGAGAAATAAACTGTTGTTTTTAAGTAACTCAGTCTATGGTACTTTGTTCTAGTGTCCACTTGTCGACATCAGTTAATAACAGTACCATTCTTCCAGTTGCTCAAGGACTCTGGAATCTTCTCTTTCTCTCCCACTAGTTCATCAGCAAATCCTGTTGTCTCTAACTTCACAATATATCAGGAATCCACTGACACTTATTAATGCCTCTGTTGATACCAATCTGATCCATCCCAGAATCACTACAATAGTCTGCTAAATAGTTGCCTTATTTTGCCCTCAATTCATTCCTTGCAGTCAACATGGAAGTCAGGTGAAGATAAATTAAAGATTAGTTAAAGATAAGTTAATTAAAAGATAAGTTAAAGATAAGGCAGACTGTGTCCCTTTTTTTGCTCAAAACCCAAATGGCTTCCTATTTTAGAGTAGAAGGTAAATTTCTTCC
Organism: Eumetopias jubatus; assembly: GCF_037043125.1. Classification (NCBI taxonomy): domain Eukaryota; kingdom Metazoa; phylum Chordata; class Mammalia; order Carnivora; family Otariidae; genus Eumetopias; species Eumetopias jubatus. The sequence continues at coordinate 40,259,424 of NW_028274810.1, read as the reverse complement.
AATGACAAGGTGTTACCTAATCTAGGTCAGTAGTACTTCTCTGACATCACGTTCTTTTAATTTGCTACTGTTCACTCTTATCCCATGCTATTGACTTACCAGTGCCAATGAATGGTGCATGCCTCTCCCTACCCCCAGGACTCACTTTCTCTCACTATAAGAAAGAAAAATAGGAAGGATAATTTGGAAATAAGTAAGTTTGGGAGTTGTGAACACTTAACTTTAATAATCTAGACTTAAGTTATTATGGACTTTTATTAACATAGAATGTTATTTTCAGTATCAGTCAACATGGGAATTTGAAGATAAATGTTTAATGTGATTGATGTGGATGAGAGATCTGCCTGCTTCACATCCACTCCAGCTCCTCGTAGTGTGCTTTCTCGAGCTGAAAGGCTAGAAAACTTGAGAAAGAATATATTGCTCATCTTTACAAGTAGGGTCCTGAGGGTAAGACTTCAATTTAGAGCTTCATGGGATGAAAGGCAGAGGACAAAGTGTTCATTTTGCTGATAGGATTATGAAAGAGGTGTGTAATTCTGGAGTAGCAGATACAGAGCTGCAGTTTCCAAATTCTATGCTTAGCTTTCTGATTGTACAATTTGCTAATCGTGGCTCAGGCAGCAGTTTCCTTGGCGGTCAAGTTCTGATGTGTGGCTTTGCCAGGAATAGACTGTAATAAATCCCTTTCTCCTTTTTAAAATTTTAAAAAATATTTTATTTATTTGAGAGAGAGAGAGTGAGCATGTGAGCACAAGCTGGGGGTGGGAGGGTACAGAGCGAGAGGGAGAAGCAGATTCCCTGCTGAGCAGGGAGGCAGGGCTCTATCCCAGGATCCTGAGATCATGACCTGAGCTGGAGGCAGACACTTAACCAACTGAGCCACCCAGGTGCCCTAATCCCTTTATCTTTAAACTAGAGCAGATTTTGTTCTCTTTAACCAACTGCTGATTGAAACAGTTGATGTAAGTTTTAGATTTTTTTTTCTTAAATTACAGAAGACTGCATTGGTTATCTGGCAGAATATGGCTTAATCTTTATGTTCTCAACATGATTTGCAACTTGTGGAATATGGCAGCACAGAAAACATTATTGACTACTTATGTTATTCAAACCAGCCCTCTACCAAGATAGAAGAAAGTCAGCTTTTAATAGAGCAGGAATACATTAGATTGGTTCAACTCTATATAGCATAAATGGACATTACGTTTTTTAACCTGTCATGTGTTTGCTGATTTGGAAGAGAGAAAGGTTAAAAACTAAGGGTGAAATATTTTTGCAGTAATTTCATGAGGAAGATAAGTATATATGATTTAGCAGAATCACATGTAAGACATGATGATTTAATATACAGTAAACTCAACTTGATATGACCATCAAATGTATAATGGGTTTTAGGCTGCAATGTCAGAATTATAATATTTAAAATAAAACAGTTGCCTTGTTACAGGTGAATAATACATTTAGTTCTGCATGCTCCATTTTAAGACAAATATATATACATATATATATATAATATACATACACATATGTGTACATACATACTATATATACCCACATATACATCACACACACATATATATGCTCTCTATACACATATACACTATATATACATATATACACTATACACACATACATATGCAATATATACATATATATACACTAGAATATCTCAGAAAAGAGTGATCAATACAACTAAGGTAACTAAAATCTTGCTTTGCCTGGAAAAAGGAAGAAGATGGTAGAGAGTGTCAGGAAATAGTTACTAGGTATGAGAGCAAGTTGACATATTTATTCTTTTAGAAATGTCAAGAAGTAAACTGTACTTAATCAAAAGATACCAAGCTATCTGTCAGTGGAGCTGTTCAAGCAAAATTTATTTGACAAGTAGGTTGAAGTGATTCAGAGAAGATCCCAACCTCTGAAATCTGGTGAACCAAATGAACTTCAATTTCCCTTTCAACATCAAAATACTATGTTTTTGTCATGCACATTAAAATAACTATACAAGTCAATAAATGCCAGTCACTGAATAACTCATAAGTGCTAAGGGAGATTAGATGCTGGAGAAACAAGTAACTTCTTTACAGTGGAGAAAAATCCTCAAAGAAGTAATGGAATTTGAATTGGGCCTTTGGGGAAGAAAAGAAAAGAACATGTTGAAAACACTCCAGCAAAGGGAACATATTTGATCAAAGATAAGAAATATCCAAATATGCATGGAGTGCTCAGAAAAATCATAATGATAAAACATGGCATTTATATAGCTTATACCAGTTTTCAAAATGCAAAACAGAGGGGTGCCTGGGTGGCTTGGTCAGTTAAGCCTCTGCCTTCAGCTCAGGTCCATGATCTCAGGGTCCTGGGATGGAGCCCTGTGTTAGCTCCCTGCTCAGCGGGGAGCCTGCTTCCCCCTCTCCTTCTGCCTCTCCCCACTTCTTGTGTGTGCTCATTCTCTCTCTTTCTCTCAAATAAATAAAATCTTTAAAAAAATGCATATCAGTATCAAATTTGACTCTCACAATGTCGCGATAAGATAATATTATTCCCTATTAAACAAAAGGAAACTGAAGTTCAGGCTGGTTCCAGTAAGACTGCAAGTAGATCCTGAATTTTCTAACTTGCTGTCAAGTATTCATCCTACTCTATCTTACATGACATCCCAAGGTGCAGGTGCAGGGAATAAGGTGTTTTTGGTTTTGGTTTTGGTTTTAATAGATGCATTTATGAGTCACAGAGCTTGGGACTTGCAATGAAGTTCTGAATTTTGAACACCGAGTAATACATATTTATTGTCCCACAATTGAATATGTGTTTGTATGGGAAATGTTACTTTGAAGATACTCTTGGAATCCTGTGATTTTAAAGATGAATAAATTATATGCCATTACAATGTACATATATAGTTATGATAAAATCTTCCTGTATAAGTTAAACTAATACATAAAGTAGTACTTGTTTATTTTTAATATACTATGTTTTTCTCCTGATATGTGGTGGGAGAGTGTTCCGACAAGCCTTCCATTTACTGTTCCAACTCCCTGGAACACTCCTCTCCTTATTCTTCTTGCCTGAATTACTATTATTTATCAAATTTAAATTTGAATGTAACTTCTTCAGGGGAGTCTCTTTTTGAACCCTCTCCATAGATCTGGCAAGATTCCCTTTTGTATGTCTTTATAGCATCTTCCATGTCAGGCTCCTAACAAATATCACAGTTGTAATTAAATGTCTTGAAAGGTTATGATTTGTTTTATGTGCAATGCCCTGACAGACTGGGCCTTCTGAGACAGCAGGGACCTCTTTTCTCTATATCCTCAGCAATAAGCACAGAACCTAGCACTTGTAAACACTCAGGAAATAGCTTTTAAATAAATGGACAATGATGAATACTAAAATTGAGTGTACCATTAAAAATAAATGTGTTGGTCATCCTTTGGTGAGTATTTATCAAGGAAGAATTTCATTAAGGATAATTTCTATTGTTTTTTTTTTTTTTTCAGAAGCTCTTTATGTTGACATTCCATGAAATTCTCCTTTAAAAAAACTAATAAAAATAAGTAAATCCCTCTCAGAACACTTTTCATAAGATGGCTCAGGAAACTGGGGTATCTTGAAGAACCAAGTACTACAGAGTTGGAATTAATAGAACAATCACAGGTTGTAGTTCTTGAAATATGTTTAGATGAGTATAAGGAAAAGAAACTGAGAGCACACTCCTGAGAAGGAATAGGTATTTAATAAAATGAATATAGTTCACACATTGCATGGGCCTTTCTATGCCTGAAAATCCAGGCACTGGCTAATATAAAAGTGGAAATGATTTCATTTACTATCATTATTTTAGTTTTAGTCCTTACTTCTCCAAAAGATTTTGGCATAAGCTACCTCTCCATAGGAAGCTCAGTGAAATTATCTTCAAATAAAATCACAACACTTTATTAGTTTACATGTAATCAGTTAAATTACACACATATAAACAATCATATATCTAACAACCTTTATACAAAACACCACTTTTAAAAATATTTCAGTGATGAATGCTTTGGTTTTCTTATATGTCTATGTATGAAATTCCATTAGACAAATTTATCAAGAATCATTCACAAATAACGGTGTAGGGTACCACCTGTGTTCACAAATTTAGTCAGTCTACCTGCAAGGATCATATATCATAATCCGAGAATTTTACCTAAGGCATATGGTTTAGAGACTTCCAGTAGGCTTACTACATATTAAAGTAGAAAATGTAAGCAAAAACAAAACAAAACAAAAAACCCAAAACAAAATAACCAAAAAACTCCCATGATTCCAAACATCCGAGTGGTTTTAGATGCTGTTTAGATCAAAGTGTCAATATGTTCCATAATATTTAAAGCATGTGCAAGGACAACAGCTTTTAAAAGTTCCGATGAGGTACATCTCACCCACAAGTACATTTATAAGCTGAAAAGCACCATTTGAATGACATTTTAAATTAGTTCCATGCATTCTATCTAGAACTATCATTTTCTCTAAATACACAGATGTCCACAGAGATATATAACTAGGTCATAATACAATTTCCACACTTATTACTAATCAATTATGTGCAAATGGAGAGAGCATCAGTGGCAAAATCTGGCAATTCAATAATACTTGAACCAGAGGGTTACATCAGCAAGTGTTGAGTTTGTCAGTTCTCAAATTATAAAGGATTAAGTCACAGAGAGTATCCATATTGCTGCATCACATCTATGAGAACTGGAAAGCTATCTTTGGAATTTAAACTGTGATTTATTAATGCGATAGTCATTGGTCATCATTAACCCTATAGGAAGTCAACAGTGTCAGTCAATTAATCCCTATTAGAGGACTAACCATGGAAAAAACCTTGGACGTCTCAATCACTAACATAAGTTTTTATGACCACATTTACTTACAGTAAAATACATTTTACTAATATGTAACTAGAATATTATTGAAATATAATGGTGCCATATGAGATATGGATGGCAGACTAATTCATTAAGACATCAAAGTTATTATAGTGACACAGCTTTTTATGTGTTGTATGATTATTGTGATGTAGCAATTTAACTTGATTATTAAATCAGTAGCAGTCTAGGAAAATGGTGACATTTTTCTAATAAAATCTCTCTGCTGCCCACAGATAGTGATAAACAGTGTGCAATCGAATTTATTCTGTAATGTCATAATTAAGCTTGTGTTGAGAAGACGATATGAAACAAAAGTACTTATGAGCTCAATACCGCACTCTCTATAATGAAACCAAATATTAATTCTTTCAGTTCAGGCGCTTGTTATCTTGGTAATACCCATCCTAAGTCATTACAATAGTTATTTAAAAATAGTTAACTATTATAAATGCAGGCTTTTTTTTTAAAGATTTTATTTATTTATTCATCGGAGACACAGAGAGAGAGGCAGAGGGAGAGGCAGGCTCCCAAGGAGCAGGGAGCCCGATGCAGGACTCGATCCCAGGACCCTGGGATCATGACCTGAGCCAAAGGCAGACGCTTAAGCATCTGAGCCACCCAGGCGCCCATAAATGTAGGCTTTAATATTCATCAAAACAAAGGACTGCTCACAAAGAATACCTCATGTCACCTATGAATAATTGTTACCATGTTGTGAAGCAATTGAAAATAATTTATTTATTTTCATGAAAGGGAAATGTAAATATATTTATTAATATATTTCTAATGGAATTTAGGTGAAATTGCACAATGTGCAAGAATCTCATATTTACCCAGTTCATCCACTGGAATAACTAATAGGAATTCCATGTATAAACATCATTTAAAAAAAAATCAAAACAATATAAGTTCTGTGAGTTTTTTTAAAAATGCTAAAATAAATTACATTTTTTAGGAAAGACAAATGAATATGTTCTAGCATTTGAAAAATACATACCAAATATATTATGTTGCTCCTAGCTGTAATATGTACAATGTGATTTCAATGTACTGTGGAACCCAAACAGGTGATTGCCTATTATAGTTCCTAAACTATAATAGCTCTGTGTTTCCTGTAAGTAAATGCTAGAAGTTTTGAAGTTAAGATTTGCCAAGGATAGTGCAATGAACATAATTAACTGCAATGTTCTGTGACTGGTACAATAAAATATGATAAATCCAAGATTTACGGAGTCAAGGGACTTAGTATAAAATTTAAGAGTATTTCCCAATTAATTTATGTTTAAAAAGTAAAACTAATACAAAAAAACAAGCTAATTGAAATAAAAGGAAAAGCAACTTTTATAAATAATAAAAAAAGAAAGTGTGAAGTTTGAAAAGTAGGTATTATATATATATGTAATTTGTATTTTCTCTGCCCATGTTATAGTCTGAACTATCAGGATATGGAAATATTATTAACTTCTTTAAATTAGTGCACATAACCACGATATGATTTTAGATCTACATTCTTGAAGTATGTTTGAAGCAGCTGAAGAGGTGAGGGATAGTGTAGAAAGTGGTGAGGGGACAGATGGAATCAGTGCAGTCTTTCCTGGACTCTGGCCTAGAGTTATAATTAGATGAGTTTACTTAATCAGTACTGAATTTCTCTCTTGACTTAAAGAAATAGAAAATATCTTTAAAAATTTACTGAACATTTTACTTATCTTTTTTTTTTAAGATTTTATTTATTTATTTGACAGAGAGACAGAGAGAGAGCACAAGTAGACAGAGCAGCAGGCAGAAGCAGGTCTCTGTTGAGCAGGGAGCCCAATGCGGGGCCCAATCCCAGGACCCTTGGGATCATGACCCGAGCCGAAGGCAGGTGCCTAACCGATTGAGCCACACAGTTTATTTATCTTTTAAAAGCATTGAGTTTCTTCTGTCATTGTAGACATAACGGTTTCTATACGGAGAAATGGGTGTTGACATGTAGCATTATTGACATAATCATTAACTCAAAAAATGGTTAAGACCTTAGGTGCAGCACAGAACAAGACATGTTGACTCAAATGTACTTAAGTTCAAATTTTCACTCTATCAATATGCAGAGTGACCTTGAAAGTTCAAAAATTTGCATTATGTTTTCATTAGTATGTCAGTTTTGTTCAGTGCTTGATGTCTAAAACATAGTTTTGTGTCTGACACAGTAAGTCCTCACTAAAAACTTTTTTTCTGGTACACATTAACATAAGATTATGCATCTGCTGCCTAACCCCATTGATGTTTAATATTCAGCAAAAATGATAGAAATCTTTGGTAAAATAGCATTTGTAATTCAGTGCTACTCAATATTTCGTCCCTTAATAGGCTCCAGAGAATCTTTAACCCTTTGAATATTCTATGTAAATTTTCTGAAATGTTTTCATTCAATATGTATTTATTGAGATACACTGGAATATACATTTCAAACTTCTTTATGTTGCTTTATCTCTTTGTGCTTCCATTGTGTCAACTTGAAAATAAGATTGATAAGAAATTAAATGACTTAATATATGTAAAGTGTTAAACAATGACTAACAGTAAACAATAGTAAGTGCCCAATAAATACTTATCAGCATCAGCATCATCAGCCAGTAATTGATTTACAGGTATAAGGAAATGTAATACTTTCCATATTAGGAAGATAATATCTATTAGATTCCTCCAAAAGCTGGTGATTCAACAAAGATTAGGAACCACTGTTAGGAGTGATATGAGTGGGAACTATAGAATAAAAATCTCCAAGAACTCCAAAACCCTTCTTCCATAGAAGCATTGAAAGCAATGGCAACAATTGTCAAAATCAACTTTTCAGAACTCTAGAAATTAAGACATGCAACATTCCAGGGAACATTTAAGAAAAGTGGCTTTATCTTGTTTAAAATAGTGAGCTTTGTGGCACTTTAACTTGTCCTATTTTTATTCCTCTCTTTCTAGCTCCACAGAATTATTAACTAGCCTAGCTGCCACCGATGAACACAAAACAGATATGTTACCCTCTAAGCATCATTCTCAGAAAATTGTCATTTTTGACCTCTCTGGAAATTCCCTGGAAAACCTAAATCATAAGGCCTGCCTTTATTTGACCTGACTCAGAGCCTTCTCAGTGAAATCAGCCTTTTCCTTGGGGGCAATTGTCAAAGACGATCAGCAGCAATTGTTTAACATCACACATACCCAAGGTTGTGCTTAGAATTAAGGCCAACAAAAAGGTGACCAAAAACTTAAAAGGGAAAGCTGGGGAGTAAGATATCCATAGGGGGATTTGAAAAGGTCTGACATAGTCCTGGGAATCTTAGAGACCACATTTATTCATATAGCTCTGTGCATTCCCAGGAAAGAACTGAGAAGATCCTGTGTTCTCACCTCTGGCTGACCTTAGGGCTCTATGCAAGCAGATAATGAAGATTAAGGCAGAGTTGTAAACTCCTGCCTGAATGTTGAAGGCATGCCCAACACACACATGGAGCATAGAGCCCCTTGACAAAAACTAGGAGACTATATTGCTTTCAATCACTTAAGTAAATCTCTCTAATAATCAGCTGACTACTAAGTTAATCAAACAGATTCTTCAATGGTCATACATTATAGTGAATACAGACTTTACAGAATTTTTTCAGTAAAGTCACTAAATAAACAAAAGTGACAACAGCAACAACAACAGTCCCTGAATAAAGGGGTGGACCTGATTTCCAGAGTTGCCACATTATTTAAAATGTCCAGATTAAAACACACACACACGTGTGTGCGTGCACATAAAGTAGGGCACAGACATTGCAGGAAAAAAAAAGTCAACAGAACATGTCCCTGAGAAAGCCCAGACAATGGTTATAGTAAACAAAAGTTTTAAATAATCTATTTTAAATACATCCAAAAAACTAAAGTAAACCATGTAAAAATAACCAAAGAAAAATATGAAATGATGTCTCACCACATAGAGAATATCAGTAAAAGAGAAGGCTTTTTTTGTGTGTGTGTGTGTTTTTTCTAAGATAATAACTAAGTAAAAATTCTGGAGTTGACAAGTACAAAAATTAAAATGAAAATTTACTAGAGGGGCTCAACAGATTTAAGCTGGCAGAAGAAAGAAGCACAAACTTGAAGATAGGTCAATTATGATTACCCAGTCTTTGGAACAGAACTAAAAAAAAAAGAAAAAAAAGTGAACAGAGCCTAGAGACCTGCAAAACAACATCAAGCATACCAAGTTACATATAATGGGAGTCTCAGAAGGAAAGGAAAGAGAGAAAGGGACATAAAATATATCTGAAGAAATACTTCAAAATTTGATGAAAAACAATCTATAAATCCAAGAAGCTGAATAAACTAGAAACAAACAAACAAACAAACAAACAAAAATCCACATCTAGGCCCATCCTAATCATACTGCCAAAAGCAAAAGACAAATGTTACATCTTGGAAGCTGCAAGAGAGAAGCAACTCATTATATACAAGAGATCATCAATAAATTAACAGCTGATTTCTAATCAGAAACAAAGTAGGCCAGAGGGCGGTAGGACAGCATATTCAAAATGTTAAAAGAAAGACTATCAACCAAAAATACTATATCCAACAAAACCTTTCATCAAAAATGAAGGATGAATTAAAATGTTTTTGATAAATAAAAACTGAGTATTTTTCACTAGCAGACCTACCCTACAAAAAATATTGAAGGAAATCCCTCAGGATGAAATAAAAGACCACTAGACAGTAATCTAATTCACATAAAAATTAAAGAGCCCCAGTAAATGTAACTACAGGAGACATATAAAAAACAGTATACAAATATATTTATTTATTTTAAACTTTTTAAATATATGATTTAAAAGATAACTGCATAAAACAATAATTACAAATATGGACTCAACATATAATGTTTAAGATGTGATTTATGAAAACAGTAGTATAAAGGAGGGTAGAAGCAATGCAAGTATATATAAAAACACTCACCAAAATAGCAACAGGAAGGAACTTCTTCAACCTTATAAAGGCATGTATGAAAAACCCAGAATTAACATCATACTCAGTGGTGAAAAACTGAAACTTTCCCACTAAGGTAAGGAACAAAGCAAAGATATACACTCTTGTCACTTACATTCAACCTTGTGCTGGAGGTTCTAACAGGGGTGATCAGGCAAGAAAAATATATAGAAGGCATCAGATTGGAAAGGAAAAAGTATCTCTACTTATAGATGCCGTGATCTTACGAATATAAAATATTCATAAATCCACCAAAAAATTATAAGAGGTAATAAACTAGTTCAGCAAGGTTATAGGGTACAAGATATTTAAAAAATTAGTTATATTTCTAATACACTAACCATGAACAATCAAAAACCACATTAAGAAAAGCAATTTTACTTATGATTTCATTAAACAGAGTAAAATAATTAGGAATAAGTTTGACAAAAGAAGTGTATTATATACTGAAAGCTATCAAACATTACTGAAAAAGAAATTAAAGAAAACCTACCTAAAAAAAGATATTTGGTATTCATGGATTAGAAAACTTACTATTATTAAAATATTAATACTCCTCAAATTGATCTATAGATTCAACACAATCTTTATCAAAATGTCAACCACTGTTTGGCAGGAACTGGCAAACTAATTCTAACACTTATAAGGAAATACAAGGGACCCAGGCTAGCCAAAACAAACTTGAAGAAAAGTAAAGTTCAAGGATTCATACTTTCTAATTTCTATATTTATTATGAACATATAGTAATCAAGACATTGTAGTTACTGGCATAAGAATGGATGTATATACCAATGTAATAAAATTCAGAGACCAGAAGTAGGTCCTTATGTTGTGGTGAGCGCTGTGAATTGTGTAGGACTGATGAGTCACAGACCTGTACCCCTGAAACAAATAATACATTATATGTTAATAATAAAAAAAACAATGATCATAAAAGAACTTCTTTGAAAATATTAAAGAAGAGTGATATACTATCAAGCAGATGAGGCAAATGTGAAAAAGAATCAGCTACAGCTTTTAGAAATGATTAATAAAATCATGATTTTTTAAAAAGGAAAAAAAAGATTTTTAACAAGAGTGCCAAGACAAACAGGGACAGTAGTCTTTTCAACAAGTAGTGCCAGGGCAGCTGGACCTCACACAAAAAAATTAACTCAAAATAGATTAAATATCTAAATGTAACAACTAAAACCTTTATAAAACTTTTAGAAGAGAACATGGACATAGATTTCTGCAATTTTAGAATAAGCAATGTATCCAGAGCACACACAACAAAAGGAAAACAAAACAAATAAATTGTACTTGATCAGTATTAAAACCTTCTGTGTTTCAGGGGATCCTATTCTGAAAAAAATGAGAAAATGATCATAGAATAGAAGAAACATGTCTGATAAGGGACTGGCATTGAGACTACATGAAGGACCGTTACAATTCAATAATAAAAAGACAAGTCACTCAATTAAAAAATTGACAAAGGATCTGAATAGACATTTTTCCAAAGAAAACAAATGACCAATAGGCATGTGGAAAAATCTCAGTATAATTAGTCTTTAGGAAAATGCAAATCAAAATCACAATGAGATACCATTTCATGCCCACTAGGGTGGCTATAATAAACAAAAGATAAGGATGTGGCCAAGGATGTAGAGAAATAGAAGCCGCATACATCACTGGTGGGAATGTAAATGCTGCTTTGGAAAACTGTTTGACAATTGCTCAAAAAATTAAAAGTTCCGTTATCATATGACCTGGAAATAATACTCCTACCTAGGTACCCAAAAGAAATGAAAAATTCTACACAAACAAATATGTACATTTGTGCGGACTGAATTTTTCAGAATTGCTAAAAATTAGAAACAGCCCATATTGCCCACCCGTTGATAAAAGAATAAACGGACTGTGGTATGGCCATACAATGAAATATTTATCTATAAACAGGAATGAAGTATTGATAATGTTGCAATGTGGATGGACACTGGCAACATGATACTAAGTGAAAGAAGCCAAACAGAAAGGCCATATGCAGTATTCTACTCTCTGAAATGTCCAAAGTGGACAAATCCATAGAGGTAAAATGAATTATTTTCCAGGGGCTACAGAGAAGGGACAATGGGGAGTGACTGTTAGCGACTATTAGTTTCTTTTGGAAGTGGTAAAAATGTCCTGAAATTAGATAGTGATGACAGTGTCAGAACTTTGTGAATATATTAAAAATCACTGAATTGTACACTTTAATGGGGTGAAATTTGTGGTGTGTGAATTATATACCAATGGAAAAAAATACTGCTATAAAAATGTGTGTGTGTGTGTGTGTGTGTGTGTAGCTTCAATAAGTAACAGCAAATATAGCATGCTTAGTAAGTGCTATGGATGGAGTATGTGCTTAGAATATCACTGAGTAAAAATGCACATTTGTTTTACCCTCAAGCAGCTTATTGTCTAATGTGAAAAATAGACATTTGATAAATATACTAAAAATGTATCAATATAAATTTTGGTAAGTGTTAGGAAGTAAAGGTACAACTTAACTATACGAGCTGATACCAGGTATGTCTGAAAGGACAGTGATGCCTTCAAAAAACAAGAAAAAAGGCCTGGATCTCAGAGAATGAGACAAGTGAAGTGAGATCTGTCTGGAGAATGCAAGCAGGCTCTAAAGGGCCTTGTTAACATTTTTGTATTTATATGATAAAGAGAAAGCCATTCTAGAATTTTGAGACAAGAGGTAGAGACACATAATTGTATCTTTCTTTTGAATATAAGGACAATGTAAGAAATAGCTGAGAGAAAAGCAACAGGGAAAGAAGGGAAAACTAGTAGGAAGACGCATCAGTAGTCTAGAAAACAAAGGACAGAGATTTAGGCTGGGACCATGACAATGACCCTGGGATTGAAGAAAGGCAAATAAATCCAAGAACATGGTGTTTAGGTACTGGTACAAGGTTCCTGAAACTGTTTCTTGATTTTTTCATTGTTAGTGTTTGATAAAAGATCCCCTTTTATGGGGGAAGATCATGAGTTCATTTTGGGGGCATGTTGAGTGTTATGGAGACATAAATGGCACATAGTAGGTGCTCAAAACTATTCATTAAAATTAGTGTTGAATTAATGTCAAACAGTCAATTGGATGGAGCAGCCTCCATCTAGGCCCTGATAAAATAATTTTGGCTACAAAAATCTATTTTTGGTACTTGATAATAGCAATGAATACATTGAGAGAATAGAAACCTAATACAGAAAACTGTATAGGAAATATGAAAACTCTTTAAAACCTGTTGACAATAGCTACATAGACAAAAAAAGCTATAGTGTTACTGTAATATTAATAGTTTCCACAGCCTGCTCACCAACTATACAAGTAAAACTATGAGAAAAGTGTCTCTCCCACTCTCATTTAGGATTTATTGACCTTGTCTGTGTCTCATGATTATCATAATAAAATAAATGTAAATAGTCTTGTAAATAGTCATGTAAAATAGTCTTCATATATAGTTGCTTAGTACTAATTGCAGAAAACATTTAGTATTTCTATCTAGCAATTTTCAAAGGTCACCTATTAATATAACTGCATTTTCAAAGAAGCAGTTTGCTTTTATTGTGCTATGCAAAATGCAGGCGGATGTGACTTTTATTCCATGAATGGTATTTATGTTCAGGAAGTACTGAGTTTTGTATCATTCTAACACTCCAATGCACTCTATACTACATCAGTTGAGTGGGTTATATCTACATCAGTTTTGATTTCCTCTACTCCATAATAAAAAGCAATTTCTATCTTTCTTTTACTTATTTAAATATGCTAACAAGGTGGAAGAAAAAAATAAATGATCCTACAAAAGACAGTCATCTACAATTTTGGTGTACATGTTTCCAAACAGTGTAATAAGCATATTGTAAATCCTTTAGTGTAGCATGTACTACTAGGTATGCAAAAAAATATACATTTCCATCTTCTACAGTTATTTATTGAAGCCTAAGTTGAAATGACTGCATATAAAATTATGTAATGTTTCATATTATTAATGCATTACTGTTAAACATTAAATAAATTTTTCATGTTTTGCTATTGTACACCAAGCTCTAATAAGCATATGGGTGCATAAATTTTAGCACAATTATCTCATTATTTCATTAGTATAAGTTGCTGGAAGACTGACAGTTCAAGAGATATGTGCAATTTAAGTTTGTTGATGTGTATTATAAAATTAGTTTAAAGAATAGTGTTATTAAAAAAAATAATAGTGTTAAATTTATCATCTCCCTACCAATGTATTAAAGTATTCTTTCAGCCATTTTCTTTCATAAGTAGATGCTTTGTTGAATATTCTTAATTACAAACATTTTAAAATTAATTTTCTTGGTTCTCACAGTAAAATCCTATTTACCTCTTCTATATCATTTCTTTTTTATAGGTGATAAAGAATGTCAAAAAAATTAGTACTAGCGGGCATGCTTGATTCTTTCACCATTTACATTGTCTAGTAGTTTCAAAGCTAAGAAGAATGATAGTTACTGGTTTGTGATCCGTTTCTTGACAAATTTGCTTATGAAACTACCTGAGACCAATATCTACCTAGAGGTTAGCTTTTTGAAAAATTGTCAACTTTTGAACATGTACATGTAATTCAGTTAATTTTACCTCTTGGTTCAATTGACATTGACCAAAAAAATTATTTCAAGATTTTAAAATTATTACTAAAGAATTAAGTGTTTTCATTGTCATATATTTAAATAATAGTCTCTCGCAGTAGCATCTTTAACATTATATTCTATATTTATTTTCTCTTTTGATGTATTCTTACATTTTGTATTTGTACCTTCAAATACCAAATATACACATTTTGCATTTTTACTGAATAGAATTTTTGCTTTTTGTAACAAATTCTTTCATATTTTATATTTGCTATTTCCTTTTTTATTTTTAGCAAAATGCATTGAATTACTTATTTTTTTCTTGAACATTCAATGTTATAGATTTTTTTCTCTAATATACAGTTGGTTTCATTCATTTTGTTTTGTTGTTACCTTTTATTTGACTATAACAATAACATTTGATTTTTCTTTCACTCAAGAATACCTAGAAGAGTTGTTTTTATTTTCTAAGTGATTTGATTTTATTTTTGCTCTTTTGATTACCATTGTTGTTTTCTCATTTGTTACTGACTTGGGATTCTAATTCAGACAATATAGGCTAACCTGCTTTTCTGTTGAAAAGATACAGATTTACTGAGTGAAGAAAGGAAAACTTTGGCTCAACCTCCGTTAATCACATAACTAAAAATTTCTTCTTAACCATTGCATCTTTCTTCCGAATTTTATTTGTAGATAAAGTTATATATATATATATATATATATAGAACACTTTAAGTGATACTGAGATTGGAATTATTTCAGTTGGTGTGAAATACTTGAAATTAAAACATAAATGGAAAAAGTCCTTGTATTTTTTAAAAACTCTCATTTCAGCAATAATAGCTTCACATCAGCTTGTAATGTAGGTGAAGTATAAATGAGAAGTTAACAAGTCTCAAATTAA
This sequence comes from Eumetopias jubatus, assembly GCF_037043125.1. Classification (NCBI taxonomy): domain Eukaryota; kingdom Metazoa; phylum Chordata; class Mammalia; order Carnivora; family Otariidae; genus Eumetopias; species Eumetopias jubatus. The sequence continues at coordinate 40,243,964 of NW_028274810.1, read as the reverse complement.
TATCGAATAATAACACAATTTTATGCATACTACAGAAATGTTTTAATATCTGTTTCTATGTGCCAGGAAATCATGATTCCTCAAAAGAGAGTCACTTGGAATTTTAGGTTAGTTTTAGCTTATCCATGTTTTGCTTTGTTTTGTCTTTTAATATGAGGAAAGAAAAAATGAGATAAATATTCGCACTAAAGTTATTGTAATTCATTCTATCCACACAATAAACATGTTTAAGGGATAAATTATTTATTTTTAATCTGTCAATTTTCTAAATCATCCTAAAAGCTTTAATTAAATTTGCCAAAGCTATATTGCCATTTTCTAATCTTCTACTAAAGAAACATATACTTTATATAATACTGTAATAGAGGGATGCCTGGTGTCTCAGTTGGTTAAGTGTCTGCCTTGGACTCAGATCATGATCTCTGGGTCCTGGGATCGAACCCTGTGTTGGGCTCGCTGCTCAGCGGGGAGTCTGCTTCTCCCTCTCCCTCTGCTCCTTCCTCTGCTCGTGCTCTCTCTCTCATTCTCTCACTCTCTCAAATAAATAAATAAATTTTCAATGTCAACATGGATTCTAATTTGAAGTATAGTGATGAACTCTCTTGTTAAAGATAACTAAGTATTTAAGTTTTCTGACATTGTGACCATCCACCACTTGGAAGAGGCACCGATGGAGAAGAATTGTGGACAGCAAGACTAGATCTGAGTGCTGCAAAGGATGGACTATAGCAGATAATGTTTGGCACACAATGCATATCCTGGTTGTCACCTATTTGCAGCAGTCTCATAGTGGACAATTTCAGTGCATTGTTGCCAATGTCCACCTCAAACAATCAAGCGCACACCTCCAGATACCTTAGTTTGCTTTCCTCAAAACAGTAGTTGGGAAAACAAACAAACAAAAAACTGTAGTAGGCCACTTAATCATATATAGGTGCAACAAAAAGTGTGGGTGAGTTAATGTTCCTCAGGACGACCCTCCCTTTATGGGGTACGGGAACTGTGGATAAATACTGCAGCCTTCCCATAAACTGGTGGGAAAATTCTGATGTGCATTCTACTCATTTCCTTAGAAGGGTCCAGCAGGATTGAGCCCCAGTTGCCCTCAGCAGTAACCGGTTCATTAAGGCACCCTTTCCTGGCGATCCTCCTTTTCCAGTCTCACTTCAGTGCCCCAATTCCATTTCCTAAGGTCAATCAGCTCCTGCAAAGCTACTGAGCACTAAGTTTTTGTTTCATGTCCTGTTTCAGGTGGAATTCAAACTTAGATACTGTTTTTATTTCACTGAAATATTTTATTATCTTTGCATTTTAACTGGTGATTTGAGAAAGACCAGAGTAAAAATACGTTTTTACAGTATAAAAATATTTAAATTTGTAGACCTAATAATTGTAAGAGAAAAGATGATAAACAATTCCACTAAATTCAGAGCCAACAGCAAATGAGTGTTTTTGGAGAAATGCAATGCTTCTAAATCCTATATCCCAAACAACAGGGTATATATATATATATATATAATGTTCAATTAGCTTAACTATGTCGATTTTATTGATCTTTTCCAAGAACCAACTCTGCGTTTCATTGATTTTCTTTATTTTTCTATTCTCCATTTCATTTATCTCTGCTCTAATCTTTATTATGTCCTTCCTTCTGCTAGCTCTGGGTTTAGTTTGTTCCTTTTCTAATTCCTTGAGGTGTAAAGTTACGTTGTTGATATGAAATCTTTCTTGTTTTTAATGTGAGCAGTTACAGCTATAAATTTCCCTTTTGGCACGTTTTTACTGTATTCTGTTAATTTTGGTATGTTATGTTATTTTTATTTGTCTCATATTTCCTTATTTCCTTTGTGATTTCCTGTTTGACCCATTGATTGCATAAGAGCACATTGTTTAATTTCCACACATTTGTGGTTTTACCAGTTTTCCTTTAGCTATTGATTTCTAGTTTCTTTACAATATGATTGGAAAAGATATTGTATGTGATTTTAATCTGATTTTTAAATTTTAAATTTTTAGTAAGTTTATTAATATTTCTTTTGTGGCATAACATGTGACCTGGCCTGTAGAATGCTCCATGTGCATTTGAGAAGAATGTGTATTCTGTTGGTTGTGTGTAGTATTTTATATAGGTGTGTTATGTTCAATTGATCTATAGTGTTAAGTCCTCTATTTCCTTATTGATCTTCTGTCTGGTTGTTCTATTATTTAAAGTCAGGTATTGAAATCTCCTACTGTTATTATAGATCTGCCTATTTTTTCCTTCAATTCTGTCAATATTTGCTTTATATATTTAGAAGCTTTGATGTTTGGTGCATATATATGCATATATAATTTATATATTTTTGATAAATTGACACTTTTGCCATTATATAATGTCCTTCTTTGTCTCCTGTAAGACATTATATAATGTTTACTTTGTCTCATATTCGTATAACCACTCCTGCTCTGTTTTGGTTTCTATTCTCATGGGATATCTTTGTCCATCATTTCACTTTCAACCTATGTGTATCCTCAGAACTAAAGTGAGTCTCTCAAAAAAAATAAAAATAAAAAAAAGTGAATCTCTCACAGACAGCATATAGTTAGATCTAAATAATGGTCAACATGCTTGCTTTTGATGGTTTGTAGAGAATGGCCAATTCTTTGAAGAAGTACCTGTAAAGTAATCCTAAGCCTCCACCTCTACCTCTGCTCAAAGTTGGGAATTTAACCTAGAGTCATCAACAGTATTGTTTCTATACTTTTAGGTGTCCTTGCTATACAACTACTATAGAGATCTACTTGTAAAATAGCTCATTGCTCTTCAGTAGGTGCCCTTCTTCAAGTGTAATTTCCCAGGAAACTTTCTCAAGGAATATATTCTATTTACTTATGCTGTGTCTCTGGGATTTTACTTGTTTGGTTTTGTTTGGTTTTGAGTTCTACCTCAGTTCTGAAATTCACTTGAATTATAAAATGTCTTTACTTGTCTACATTGAATTTTTATGAAATGGGAACATTTGTCAGATTTAGCATAATCTGAAAATACATTTTCTTCCCCTACAACTTAATGTTTTGACTATACAATGCCTGTTGCTTAACATTATAGATCAACCTGCTGGATGTAACTCCCCAAGATTTAGTTACAATCTCCTAGAGTTTGGAGATAACTATAATAATATATATAATATAACTATATATATATAGTATATATATAATATATATAATATAACTATATATATAACTATATATAGTTATTATAGATTATATAATTATGTGCAAATCAGTAAAATTATAAAAAAATAAACTCTAAGGGCTTCACAGCAAATAGAAGTCAGACCACATCATTCTATATTATAAATAAAAAAGTAAATAAATACATACATGTACACATACTTTAATTTAACAAATGCTGAATGCTATCTCCTTCAAATAATACCAACACAAACCATTGATAACACAAGGCAGACTTTATTCTTGTTGCAGTAGGGGAGAGAACACTACCTCTTTAGCGCTATGAAAATATCCTAGAAGACAAAAAGTAAGATAAGAGCTAATTAAGAGTTGGAAGTTTGGTTTAAGGTGGATTTTTCATGCAGAAAATAGATTGGGAATTGGTAAGAATCACTTTTAAATAGTACAGAATTGGTGGAAACAACAAAGTGAGGATTTGGGGTGAGAGATTCAAAGAATCTTAAAGGACACAAGTTTCTCTTAATGCTTCCCATTGAAGAATTGATGTATTTTTTAGAAAGTTCCTATAAAAAAAAGCAAACCATTTACTAAGCAAGAGACTCCTGGAAAAATAATGTTAGTGAATATACTGGACTATCAAAGCCATGTTAATGTAGACAGTAAGTATGGTTTCTGTTCTTAGTGTCCAGACTGAATGCAGGGTAGATGGTTTCAGTCCTCACAAAGAATGCTATGTCCACCAAACTTATTTTTCTCCTATACCCTGGAAACACAGTAACCTATAAATTCTCAGCTTTGCCTTTAGTGTTAGGTAGGACCAAGTAATTGAGTTCTGGAAAACAAAGTGGGCAAAAATATACACTGGCCCATAGAATGTCCTGCAAAAATCTCTAGGCACTCTCTTTTCCCTCATTTGTTGACTGGAAACTGATGCCTATGGCAACATTTGGAGTTACAAGTACAATGAGGCAGTTATGGAATGGAAGGAGACTGAGTTCCTTAATGACTTTAGGGAGCAGACCTGCTACCTCCACTTTCTCCTCACTCCTAACACAATGCCCTAATACCTACCAACCACATATAGGATTCTGATAGCAGAGAAAAATAATATTTGTGTTAAGTCATTGAAATACTGGAATTTATCTTGTCTCACTTCTCCTAACTTACCATGATCTTTTTATCAAATTAAAATCCTTAAAATGGCTTAAATTGCTCTCAGTGATATGAACCCTTCCCTCATTTCTCAATAATCTCTTGGCTATTATTCATAGTCACTCTGATTTTTTTTTGATGTTTATTGTTTGTTTTTGTTTTTCATATCAGTAGCTTTATCTGAGTCTTTTGGCTGAAAATCTTTTCTCCCTTGAGGATCTGAATTCTAATATTCTGATAGATCACAGTGTAAACCTCACTGCCTCAGAAAATCATTTCTTGATTAGATCCTTCCCCAATGTAAGAGTTCAGTTTCCTATCAGATCTACCATCATCTGTAGTTCTCTACAAAGGTACTTTTATTAAAAGTAAGTAAATTTCAATTGTGTATTAGCAAAGTTGGATTTCTGAGTATTTGAAGCCTGAATTTTGCTCACTCAGTTTAACTACTGTGATCTATTATCATATAAACATCTTTTTTTTTGACAATAGCTTTTTGTTTGATGACTAATTGTCTACTTGTGGGGAAAAATAGAATAGAAAAGGGAACATAATTTGTTTCGATTTCTGAAAATAATTTATTTACTAATTGAAATTTCATATAGCATGAATTACTTAGACAAATAGAATACTTCACCAACCCCAACAATGTCAATTCAAATTCAAAAAATAAGTATTAAACTCTGCAGTAGCATTGCTCTCTCTGGCAATTATTTTTAAAGTCTTCAAAGAAGAAGAGTATATTTTTATAGAGTATGTTTTGTTTCTAATTACCATATTACAAGCAAATGGAATTCTCAAAATACTGGTAGAAGAATGCATAGCCATTAAAGGATTATTTATAAAACAAGTATTTGGCAGCTTAATTTTTCTCTGTTCTACTCATCAGTGGACTACTTTATAGTAAACAAAACAACAAAACAAAAACTGTCTTTTCTAAAATATCTATTACTACATAGAGCACACATATCTCTGTGATTTAATAATTGTTATAGGTCTCAATTTGGCCAATAAACTGTTTTCTGTATAATTTTCCCAACTGAATTTATAAAACATTAGAGTGTCATTCCCTGGGTGTTATAATAGTGAAGTATATACTGGATATTGGGAACATTAAGTATAATAAAATACCCCTACAGTCACCTTGGGTTGGTTCCCTGGTAGACTTCTGATCCTAAGCACTTTTATATTGTAAAGTAGCTACACTTTTACTTTCTTAAATATTATTCCTACACCTGAAACCTGCTAGAAAGCAGTTAAGGCAATTTTAGAATTAAAAAAATAATAATTGTAAGTCTCCTTAAAATCGTCTTTACCTATGGTACTTCAAATTATAACTACTTCTCCAAAGAGGGGACAATCAAATTTTAGGTGCTAGTTCATGATAGTCTATATTGTGATTATTTTTGCTTGTTTTCAATTCTTGAGCCCTGAAAGTTAAACAAATGAAAAGACGGTTCTTTTCCATCTTAGCATTTTATCTTTGCTTTCTTTTCCTTTTTTAAAAAAAATTTTAAAGCCTCTCTATTATGTTTGTTTTGAATTTAGGCTTTCAGGTTTACCAAGCTTTCAAAACCATTGGCTTAAAAAGTAGTAGACGGTATTAGTAGACTTTCTTCTGTTTGCACTTGGGAAAAATTATTAAGACTATGAATGATTATAAATATTAATAAACTACTATGTCACTAATGAAGAGATAATCTTATTAGATACTAGAAGAGTCTTATCAGTAAAATGCTTTTGAAAGTTTGAGGAAATGCTTTAATGTCTCACTCTTCCTTTAAGATATGGTATGGTCAGGGCCCTGGTTCAAATATGGATTAGTTTACTAGTATAAACTGATAAAAGAACTTATGGAAGAATAGCTATATTCTCCCCAGATTACTGGACTAAGGGCCATGAAGTAGTATTACAGGTATAACAATCACACTGTGAGTCTGAAAATAGGTCTCCGAAACTTCAGAGAGAAGACTGTCATTAAAGATAAATTACAGATTGAGAAAAAGGCTGTTTGGATATTGTTATTATTAGAAATAATACTAAAGCAAATGAAGGGAATTCATTTGATATATTGAGCAAGCAAACAGAAGACATAAAAGTCAAAATACCTTCCAGGCTAATTGACAGATTTGTTAATGATCTCTCACCACGTTCAACACATTCCAGCTCCTTGTAAAAAGCCAATTCTCTTCCTCAGTGTAATTTGTGGTTCATTAACTTTCAGTTGCTTAGAAGTAAAAAAATTACTGGAGGGTCAGGTAGGTTTATACAAGTGTAAAAGAAACAATTAGGAAAAATTGGTCTTTACGTATTTAAGTTTTTATTGTTCAGTAAACCTTCTTGCATTAACTTTCAGTGCAGCTTTTGAATGCACCACGTGTCTGTGGGAGGTGGAAAAAATAAAGAAATATATCAATAAAATTGTTTTATGTGAAATCATAAGAATAACTCAATACTGTACCTGAATCACTGCTATATTTTTGATCTCATCAATGACTCTATATGTTTTGCCTGTAAATGTACCTCAATCTCAAAATCCCAAGGGAGAAAAAGTAGTTATAACGAGATAACTAATCGTGCAAATTTCTTGTTATTAAATCAATACAATCAAAGTGTAGTTTTGCTTTAAAGTTAATAGAATGGCATTGGATAGATATATATGATTACAAGCCTGATAAAGCACACCACTTGATTTTCACACCTATCTTTTAGTGTGTTAATGTTGACTGCTGATGGTTAAAAGGTAAATCAAAGTCAAATTATGGAAAAAGGGCAATGGAAGTACTGAATTCCATGAAGTTATACCTGTGGGAGGTAGGATCAAATGCAGCCAAGCTAAGATTTAAAGGTCAAATCTGTGTTGCTTCAGTTGAGATCCAGCTGTGAAAAGTGTGATGAATTAGTGGTGAACAAAGGAATAGGGTTTTTTCTTATTGTTGCATTTATCTCCTGGATTACCTTGATTGGCAGAAATACATAGAACCAAAGGTCTCTGAAGCTTTCTATTTTCTCCTATTGACAAGAATGTGATAAGGAAGTTTAAGACCTCTTCACTTCCAAGTGAACCGATAATGAGATCGTAGAGAAAACAAAATTACCAAAAGTATTTGATAAGACAGATCTTTCCAATGGTATGTACCTATTTAGATTTTTAACCATTATTGAATCCTTTAAAGCCTTCAATGGGCCATTAGTAAGTTTGACAGGAATGCTACCAGTAAAGGACCAGCTGTGACAGTGATGATGAATTAGCATAGTCCTTTTATTTTTGTTAATTAGTAAGTTTGAACACATTTAGAACCATATATGAAAAAAATAAAATTACAAATAAAACTTCAAACAAACATTAGAAACTATTCTGAAATTTGAAAACTAATCTGATAGAATTGGGAAATATTGATTCAGAAATTAAATTAATAATTTTCCTTCATTATCCAATAAAAGAATACAGTGAATAAATGTACTTAATGAACTAATAGAATTGACTAATTGCTAGATCCTTGAAACAAGTCATGAATGTTACTGCCTTGGGTTGCTTTAGTTAGAATTAATCTTGGTCAGATAGTTTTGATAAGTCTGTTAATACATTAAACAAATAAAGTTTTGTTTGTTTTCTCCTTTCTAAGATTCCTTTGGTATGCTGGGTAACTATGCATAGCTATATTCTGCTCAGATAAGCAGAAGGCTGAATGAAAATCTTAAAAAAAAAAAGTTATAATAAACATGTCTAAATACCAGCTGCAATAATGCGGCTTTCTATGACTTGGATTAGCAGTTTTATGCAATTATTCATATATATTAGTACTACTAAAATTAAAATTATAAATGGAACAGTTTGCATTTAGTAATTTAGCAGTGCCCAATACAGAGGAATTAACCAAAAATATGCAAATCACTCTCTTAGAAATAACAACAAAAAAACTTCTTTTAGCCATAAAAAAAGGTTAAGAGCAAGTGACTGAATATGTAAATTCTCTTTTGTTTCTCAAACAGGATTTTATAAAGTAATTGGATATAATTGAAAGTTAGAGTTTCAAACACTAATAACAATTCTTTTAAAGTATTATATGCTAAGCACTGAGTTAAGGGCTTTATTTTCTAACGACATATTAGTCTCATAACAGATCTAAATGTCAGATACTATTATTATTGCGATTTACAAATGGGATTCAGTCATTTATTGAAAAGTACACAATTAATACATGTTAGAGCTCTATTTTGAACCTAGGTTCTTCGACTTCTTGACTCCATTACACAACAGAGAACTGCCTCATAACTAAGCCTTTTAAACATTAAAGACGTTAAGAGTATAATTTTTTTGTAGGGGTTCTCTGTTTTAACTATATTGTAATATCACCCTTTGTCTTAGACACTTAGTGCTGAGAAGCACTATTGTAATAATATTTCGGTCCCAATTCAACAATGAAGTTGATTTATTGTTACTGACATTCATTTCTTTTATTGCCACACATTCATTAATTCAGTACAGATTGATTAACCACTTACTGAGTGTAATTCCAGTGCAGCATCACCCCCAAGGTGATGGTGTTAGGAGGTGGGCCTGTGGGAGGTGACTAAGTCATGAGGGCAGAACTCTGATGATTGGGAGTAGTGCTCTTAGAAGACAGACCCTTGAAGAGGTCCCTGGCTTTGCCTGCACATGAGGACACACAGGTTGATAGTCTGCAGCCATGCAAGAGGGCATTCACCAGAATGCAACCATGCCAGGGCCTTGATCTTGGACTTCCCAGCTACCAGAACTACGAGAAATAAAATTCTGTGGTTTTATAAGCCACCCAGTGTGTGGTACGGTGTTACAGTAGCCTGAATGGACTAAGTCAAATACTTTTATTCTACTTCTAGGTACAACATATAATGGTTAAAATGACAAGTTTGTCATTCTTGAGTAACTTCTATTCTAGTTGTAGAAAATAGATCATAAACAAAGAAAGAAACTTGCTTAGAAATCTGGTAAAAAAAAAAAAGTTGATTTTGTGCTAATAGAGACAGAGGCACTAGGTGGTTTCCATACACTGAACCCAAGTCAACTCTGGTTTAGTTACTCATCTATGTACCAACAGGAGAAGCACAGCAGTAAAGAGTTTGCACTTTGGAACTAGACCTCAGTATATATTCCAGGCCCATCAGCACCTACTTGCTAGCTTTATAGAAATGGGAAAATTCCATCAGCTGTTTACACCTCAGTTTTCTTATCTGCACAGTACAAATACATATTGGTTCCACAGGGTTAACGATGGAGATAATCTTGATTGTGATAAACAAACTTGCAACATTTATTTATTTATTTATTTATTTTTTAAAGATTTATTTATTTATTTGAGAGAGCGAGAATGAGAGAGAGAGTACATGGCGGGGGAGGGTCAGAGGGAGAAGCAGGCTCCTCGCTGAGCAGGGAGCCCGATGCGAGACTAGATCCTGGGACTCCGGGATCATGACCTGAGCCGAAGGTAGTCGCTTAACCAACTGAGCCACCCAGGCGCCCCAAACTTGCAACATTTAAAGGAAATCACAAAAATCCTTAGGATTTACTTCTTCATATTAAACTTTTCTACTACCTTCAAACAATTTTCCTCTGATGTGTGGTTGCTAAGCTTGTTTAAATCACATTTAACATGCAACTATTATATGCCATGCTCTGTGCTACGCACTGGAGATAAAGCTGAAAAAAGGAAATAATATGGTTATCAGGAATCTTATAGTCTAGGAAGAAAGACATCAAATGAGCAATTTCAGTTTAATGTGGCAGTTAGTTACTTTTCTTTTTACAGAAAATAATTGTTTGTTCTCTCTCATTCTGTTCTAGGCTCTACCATATAAATCAGCTAGTGACTAGAACTAAGTGACTCCTCTAATAAACCATAATAAGCTAGGTATCAGTAAGATAAATATACTATAATTATGTAAAGATAATTATAGTATGTTATCTTATAGTTAGCTTAAGTTAGCTTAAGCTAACTATATGATGGTTATATAATTACATTAAATGAGAGGCAGGACCACATTGAGCTATACTCAGAATATAAAAGCATCCAATTAAAAAATTATTTTATCCAGTTTTTAAAAGCCTGTAACTATTAGCACAGGTGCTAGGGTCCATTTTTTACCAAAAGATTTACGTCAGGAACACATCAGCTTTTTCATTCTTGAAGTATTTGGAAGACCTCAAAAGAAGATATTGCCCTATAATGGAACGCTCCCTTGAGGTTCAGTTGTTCATGAGACACAAAGGCTATTAAGGCTAAAAGCTTTCTTGCCTTTTTTTATACATAGATATTTTTAAATAGCAAATAATAATAATAAATGAATGCTTCAAAATCTGGGCTTATTGCTTAAACCCTTTCTCATCTCTTATTTTGGGATTTGCAGGATATGAAAGAGATGAGAATGCTTTCCTTAGTTCAAATTTCCTCTATGTTTAATAAGTTTTTCAGATGTCATGGGCAGTTTACAGCACTGGAATCTCAAATCTATAGTAAACATAACTTTGAGCAATAGAAAAGAAGTTGCATTATGCTTTCATCATATTAATCAACATGCCTTACCTAGGTAAATATTTTGGTCTTACTGTTTCTAATCCTAATATGTATCATGGAAACTGACAATATTAGTTAACTATTATTTAATTTTATTGTTATGTCAAAATAAATGCATTTTGTGAAACTAATAGTTTGCATTTATTTTCTTTAAGCATAAAGAGCCACCTTTTGATTTAAGACTATGAATGAAACAAAGTTATTAGGGCAAGTATATAATTTTGATCATTATATGTAGCTAAGAATACGCTTCAAAGCTACATTAGAAGATAAAGAGTGCTCTCAATTTTTCCACGGTGACACTAAAAAACTGTGCAAAGTAATATCAACTACATATTTTGAATGTATTGATTAAATTTATATTGGCATACTGCATACACATGAACACTTCGACACATGGGGGCTTCGTGTAATATAGTGTAACTTTCTGGTTTCTGATATGGACTTTTCTTCCTTACTTACACTGAACCCACGCTTTAAATCAAAATGGGTCCTCCTAATTTTTACCTGATTTGAATTTGAAAAGTGCATTTTCATCTGAAATCTAAGTTGGTCAGATTCTACTGATGGTAGGTACTAATTAAACACTTTTTGAAAGAACCATGAACATTGGGATTTCCACTGGGGGAGTGGGAGGGAATGACACAACCACCACCATGCACTTCCTTGAATCTGAAGATTGATAGTTCATTTTTCAATCCAAATTACTCCTACTCTTAGAGGGTTCTCTAGAGGTTAGAAAGAAATTTGGGTTTCTGGGTAGCAAAACTTGGAGCAAGGAACTCTCCGGCTCTCTTCAATCTAAATTTCAGATAAGAGTCAGGATGCAAACCAAACCAGAATGAGGGTAGGAGATTAAATTTGGGGCCAAGGAATTAACAAATTCAAAGCTGGTAAACCAAGATGAAAATAGATTGGGATCAAGTAGGGATATGTTTGAGAGCTAGGTATTCCTAAATTTGGAGATTATCTTCAGATACATTTGAATATATTTATGTAGATCTCCTAAAATGTTTTAGGCTGAGTAAGGGCAGGTAGGAATTATATTTTTTGTACTTTCTAGTATAATAGATATTCTTAGTGTCCTGTTTTCTGTTAATGACACTATTGCTTTGAACTGCATTTTTACTTGTCAAGTCATTTACTCATTTTAATAAAAATGTATGATTTCCCATGTGCCAGAAACTCTTCCAGGCTAGAGTTACTGTGGTAAACAAGATAGAAAAATACACTGTCCTTTCAGGGTTGGAGTATGAAAGACAAATTAAGCAAGTTAGACACATATCAAGTACTAAGAAGAATAAAGGAAAGCAAGAGAGTGAGAGAGGGAGTGTCCCAGAGAGAGAGAGGTAGTCAGGAATAGCCTCTCTGAGGAGAGGACTATTCAGCAGAAATTGGAATGTAATTAGGGAGCCAGTCTTGTGAAGATCTAGAGAATGAGTGTTCTAAGCAGACGGAACAACAGTTAATATATGTAAAATGTGTGACTCTCATCAAATAAGTCTTTTACATGTCTTTGTAATATTTCAAATGCACTTCACTGAATCCATTCTACATAAATAGGCCAAATGAATCATACCAAAACACATACTTAATCATGTCACTTGAGGCCCCCAAAGCTCTCAATTGCTTCTCACTGCCTAGAAAGGAAAGCCAAATATACAGTCTAAGTATACAGAGGCTGCTGACTAGCTGAATCTCTGTAATTAAATCACACACTTGAATAATGAAGAGGAAGCAAATTTTTATAATAGAAATAAAGGAATTTACATTTTAGTATGGAGGGAAAAAAAAAACTTCCCCCCAAAACTATTAGGTACAGAACTTCGAGAGTCAGATGATATAGAATATGTTGGTCTTGAGGGATTTGCAGTATACAGTAAAATATGCAATAATTTTTGCCTTGGCATACTGTCATATTAGTCAGAAGGAAACGATGGGTTAACAGGTCATGTAAAACTCTCTAATTTTTCCTTTACTGTATGTGAGGATATTTCAAAATGATTGACTAAAGGGAATTTGGCTGAAATCTCTGCTGAGTATTTCTTCCAGGAAAAGGCACTGGAATGGGAATGTTCTAAAACAAAACTGTATTTATAGATAAAGCACTCCAGACACTGATTAAAGCTGTATGTTCATGAACTCTAGCACACAGACAAAAAAGGGGAGATGGACTGCAAGCAATGTAGTGGCTTCATGTAGCCATTTATGATATATGTAGTCCCTCCTTCCTCCTCTCAGCAGCCAGCCCCTCAGGGTGTTTCTTTTTGTTTTGGGGGTTTTTTGGTCTTTCTCCCCACTCCCCTATACCCTACCCCCATGTATGTCTTGCTCTTATTCTGTTAATAAACTTTGTTTTAGGATTTGACTCAATTATCTATCTGTAACTGCATTCTATTTGAACCCATGTACAGTGATCATCAGATGGAGCTGGTCAGGAAGATTCACCAATGCTCTGTGACAAGAAAGTCGATTCTGGGTGGCCAGACTACTCTAGGAACTGCTAAGAAATATCTAGAACATTAGTAGGGAACCACATAATTTAATCAAAGTCTTCAGGGCAGAATATCATTGAGTTCAAAACTACCCTTGACTTCATCCACTGGGCAATCCAAGAAAATGTTGATTACCTTATATTTATCCATATTTTTGGAATGCATTTAGATAGATATTTTCCAATGGTGTAAAGAGTAATCATAAAGTGTTTTATTGTATTCTTTTTTTCATGAGGACGCTTAAGACTTGTAACTACCATTTTTTTCCTACTCCATAAAGCTGTATTTTCTTCACTGTTTTTTAACTTTACTAAAATATTCTATATAGCTTTAAAATTAAACTTTTTAGATCCTTACAAAGAATTTTCCATAAAATTGACATTTAATGCCAATGTGTCAGACCAAAATTTCTTTACTATTTTAGCAAGATATTCCTCTAATCCTTAGTGCAGCAACTTTCTTAATCATAATGGATTTACTCCTTAGGGATTAATTTGTACACCTAGAGAAATTTTACTACAGTCAATTGGAGAGCTACTTAAATTTAAATTTATTTTCATTTTTTAAGTTACATTTTGGGTCACAATATATGTAGCTAATCATATTGGGAGGGAGGTCCTGTGAAATTATTCAATTTAAAAATATTCTAGATAAGAGCCTGTGGCCCTCCGCTTTAGATCATATGTTAGGCATGTATGAATGGACCAATTAAATTCAGCCTGTTGTGCCTTAATGCTATATTCTCAATTCATGTGGATAAGTCCTTTCCCAGAATTTGCCATGGACATTTTCATATTTTATCTGTTGTCTATCACTAAGTTAATCTCAGTTATGCTTTTGTTCTTTTTCTAGAAGAATGTTAACCAGAAGTTTTGCCTCTAAACTGGATTTTGTTTTAATCTTCCGCAGGACTAGATTGCAACTATTTCTGAGAATGAATGCTCCTGAATCTTATTCCTTTATTTAGTTTTCTCTAAAACTCAGGCTGAGATGTTTATTATTCATCATCTGATGGGAACTTTTGCTATACTGGTTTCTCCTACCGCAGATGATAATAGGTGGTTCATTTCCCTCTGCTTTTCATTGGTGGTTAGATTGTTTATATCTAAATGCTTTTAGGGAAAAAACAACAACAACAACAACAAAACCAACCAACTAATATTGGAACCAAGAGCATTTTTTTCTGAAAATCTATTTTTATCAGATTTGCTTTATAAATTTAATTTCATTTTGTTTTAATCAAATCTGCTTCTTCATTTTAACCAGATATACTTGTATGTTTGCACTACACTTGAGCACACCATATGCTTTATAAGAAGCTTTTATCCAATACATATTTATTTTACAGTATATTATTTTTCAAACATAAATCTGGTCTTGCATGAGCTTACTGTCCATGTAGAGATAAATAAGCATTATTTTAGGGTACCTAACTGGCTTAGTCAGGAGAACTTACAATTCTTGATCTCAGGGTTGTAAGTTTGACCCCCATGTTGGGGGTAGAGATAACTTAAAAATAATTTTTTAAAAAATTTAGCTTTATTGGGCGCCTGGGTGGCTCAGTCGGTTGAGCGACTGCCTTCGGCTCAGGTCATGATCCTGGAGTCCCGGGATCGGGTCCTGCATCAGGCTCCCTGCTCAGCGGGGAGCCTGCTTCTCCCTCTAACCCCCCCCATGTACTCTCTCTCTCTCTCATTCTCACTCTCTCAAAATAAATAAATAAATCTTTAAAAAGAATTTAGCTTTATTTTTACATTTAGGTAGTACATTTAGGTAGCTTAAACTTTGGATTCAACTGACAGCCTATGTTTAGATTCCTGACATTTCCTTCTAGAATTATCATCTAAGAAAAAATTTTAAAGTTTATCTATAAAAAGGAGATAATTATAATATTATAGAATAGTATCATTAATAATAGCCAAAGTAATAATGATAGTATTTATTTCTTAATTGTTCATCTATGAGGCAGTGTCTTAACAATCCCTCTCAATGTAAAATGAGAAATGAAGTAGATTGTCCAACTTACTCAAATAATTCAAAAGGCATAGCAGGAATCTGTGCCCCAAATTATGTACTTCCACAGGTAATTGAACAATTCTCTTATATATAACTAAATAACTTCTCTAAAGGAATTGGTTTTGTTTTGGATGGAGATGATGACACTGATGGTGCTAACGATGATAAGTGGATAAAAATGACATGCTCAAGGGGTACCTGGGTGGAACAGTTGGTTAAGTGTCTGACTCTTGGTTTCAGCTCAGGTCTTGATCTAAGGGTCGTGAGGTGGAGCCCTGTGTTGGGCTCCATGCTTAGCCAGAATCTGCTTGAGATTCTCTTTCCCTCTCCCTCTGCCCCTCCCACTCTTGCTCTCTCTCAAATAATTATTTTTCTTAGATGATGTGCTTGCCCTGCTTCTAACTTATCTACTATAAGTAGGAATGTAACAAAAGCAATTATTTTCATTTGATTTTTTAAAAAATCAAGGGGGCACGTATTGAATGGAGCACTGGGTGTTATACGCAAACAATGAATCATGGAACACTACATCAAAAACTAATGATGTAATGTATGGTGATTAACATAACATAATAAAATAAAATTAAAAAAATCTTTTTCCTTTCAGTTTCTGGAGCACTCACTACTCATGCGAATGCACACTATAAAGCAGCTACTTTTATTTTTCAAATTCAAACTTTAATTTGGTCCTTGATGCTAATTGTCACTAAACACTTATTCTGCTAGCAATACTATGTTTTACAAGTATAATAAGAATATGATGTCAATATAAAAATATTTGTCTTTGTAAAATGGTAATTTATCCGCCAATTTATATTTTCTTATTGCATCAGGGAAATTGTAAATGGCCTGATATATTAGAGACTTTTATGTGACTATCTTTAAAAAGGACCCTGTAAAGCTTTATAAGAATTTAAAAAATAAGAATTGAAGGAGTTTTTAAGCAATCCATATTTTTAGGTTGTGAATTGAGTAAATTGGTTATACAGAAGGAGAAAAATGTATATCCACATTTAACAAAGACCAGAGAGGTTATTTTCTATAGCATTTCTTTTTTTTTTTCATTCCATCCTCAGAAGGTAGAAGAAAAGGACAAGTGAACATTTCCTACAAAAGTACAGTCATTTGTTCTCTGAATTCAATGCTACCAAAGTATGAAACCCATTGCAATAGACTCTGCCAAAGACATTTAGAAAGTCTAAAACCTCTTTTTGCTATGAAAGATATTACTTCTGTAACATCTTCAAAGGAGCCAAATTTTTATCCTTTTCTGCACTTGTAAACCCCACACTGGAAGATATATTCGGGACAACAAAACCAGTAAGAAAATGAGAGTCTTTACTATTAAAGTGTAGGGGGGAAAATGTAGCCAAGAACTGCATACAAAAGACATATTTGTATATACTGTGTTTAAGTTTAAGCCAAAAAGTATGTGAATGTGTTGATATACTTTTAATATTTCCATTTTAAAATGCAAGAATTATTTTAATTTATAATTGATACTGAGGCGCAAAATGCTACAGAACTTTCATATATTTGTTTCAAAGTTTTCAAAAGTGTCAATAGACTGTTCAAAGGTATAATATTCATTAAACAGTACTTGTATGTAATTATTTTGCATTTCTGGTAGATTTAACATGTAAAGTGCTTAGAGTTATTTATGATTTTTCTAGACATGCCATTTTCTTTTAGCAATGCCTTTGGCCTTTAAATATTGTTTCCCATTAATAAAAGGAAGTAACATTTTAAATTGAGGAATGAATCTAAGCTTTAAATAAATTGCATACGATTTACAATTGCAAGTCTGGCATTTAAATAGGCTTGTACTATTCAAAATATGTTCTCTGATTACATGGTTTGGGTTTGAAGCATAAACTATTGTTCATAACCTTAAACTTCCACTAAAATGTCTTGTTTCCCTCCTAAATATTAAAACAGATCCTTAAGATATGATGTGAAGCATATGTGGTTAATTAGCTAAGCAATAGTGGAACATTGCATTGTATAGTCAAAATGAAGGTGTATTTCATCTTGGAAATACTGAAATTATCTCTTAACACACCGCAGCCTGTATTTTTATTTGTTATTAAATATGCATTTCTCTCATGTAGATTTTCTTTATAAAGATGGTTTTGCCAAATATCACTAATAAATGACATTTATGAACTGCTGCCTCCAACTGCCTTGGATTGTTTCTGAGAACTCATCATTACTCTAATATATTGTTCACATTCATGTTCTTGAGCGCTTAAAAATATTTACTTTTCAAATATTTCCATGTTGGTTAAAGGAAAAGATTACTGAAAGGCCCATGGTACAAAAGATCATATGACTTAAAAGGAAGGTAGTCAGTGATTTATGACATTGTTACCGCCCATCATTGAGTAAATGAGGCTTGAAACTGACTAATGTTTCTCTTCATTTTGTTTGTTGGAAACATTTATAACTTCCTCCAGGGATATTTTTAGTGCTGTATTGTAGAGTGGTGGTTGGGGGTTGGAGGAAGGGAAAAGTCTTGAACTGTTATTTGGTTTTAATTAAATTTGAGGGATGATACTTTGGACTTAGTATTACTCAGAATACTTGTGGCTTAGGAAACTTCTTTTTGCATTTTTTGGACAACATATACATTGATAAAGGCAAAAAATAGCCCTGATAACAAAATCCATTTCAAATCAATGTTTCTTCAAATGATCAGTTAATCATTTTCTAGTTTTCTATGCTCATATCAAATCATAGAAATTAGGTTCTCCTAATTTCTTTTTTAGAAACAGTTTAAGCCACTTGAAATAAAAATGCACAGAAGATATTATGGTTTGAGCTGTTATATAAAGTGGCACTAGAATAGACATTAAGAAAAGTTCTATCGCTTCAAAAAGAAAAGAAAGTGTATGAAATACCTTTGATGTTTTTGCTGTGAAGTTAAGACATCTCTTAATGTACACATCCAACTTCTGTTTTTATGCTCAAGTATTACGCTCAAAAGAAGGACTTTATTTTTCCCTAAGGGTCCAAGTTGAACCCCAACTGTAGCCATCTTTGGATTTTGATGATAAGTGCAGTGGTGATTTAATTTACATTAATTTCTGAGGCACATAATTTACTCTTTGGAAAATTTATCAAGAATAAAATTTTAGTTTAAGTGTTTAGGATAAGCAGAGATAAGAAAGATCGATTTTAAATACAGCACCAATGTTTTTTTCTCAGCTTCAGTCTTGGAAGAAGAGCCTAAACTAGAACACAAATGATAATGCCAAGAATTTATTTAAAATTTAGCAAGTCACTGAGAATTTAATGCACTATTATTTTGAGGATGTGTAACAAAATAATAGTTAAGACTGTTACAGATTTTGATTTAAACTGCCTTTTGCTGCCTACTGTGTGTGATCATGGTAAATTACTTGATGTTACATGGGTAAATTACTTGATGAAGGTTAGTGGACTTCTAAATTGGGATTAAAACAATAATAGTCTAGGAGCACCTGGGTGGCTCAGTCAGTTAAGCATCTGCCTTCGGCTCAGGTCAGGATCCCAGGGTCCTGGGATGGAGCTCCATGTCATATTGTGCTCCCTTCTCAGTGGGGAGTCTGTCTCTCCCTCTCCCTCTGCCTCTTCCACTGGCTCACTCCTGCTCTCCTCCTTCTCAAATAAATAAAATATTAAAAAAATACAATATTTGTCTTTTTGTTTGTTTGCTTTCAAGGGAAAATGCAATATAGTATATAAAATAGCACAGTGTCAGCCACAAATAAGTTTTCAAAAATATGTTTTGTGAATAGGTAAAATGGTATGTTATTTAAGACCTTGAGGTCTGCTTTCAGGTATATTTGATTGTCTGTCTAGGATTTACTCCTTACCGGCCTTGAGGCCTTGGGAAGGCTTTTTAAAATTTCGATACTTACCTTTCCTCAAATGAAAAAACAGATAGTAAAAGTGCCACCTACATCAGCTCTGTTTGAATGTGATAATACAAGTACACACTTATATGCTCAGCACTGGTTAAGTTTATAACAAATACTAGTTCAATTATTCCTGTTGTTACTAGAAGGTTACACACACACACACACACACACACACACACACACACACACACACACACATATATTGAGGCTACGCTGGAAGTTGGACTCACCTACATCTGGAAAGCGGAAGAGCAGAAGGGGATATTCTGCATCTGCTTATTCTTGTGCCGTTAGTGTGCCTTGCTGGCACTGGTAATTTCAGCACCAGCAGCATGAGGAGATAGCATCACAGCAAGCCCCAAAAAGAGCATACGGAAATGCTAGAAACCATGTGGCGATCAAGGAGAACAGCTCAATGGTACATGTAAGTCACCCCCTAAGAAATCTACAAACTAGCTGGGAAGAAATGGTTGGAAGTGCAACCATTTGTGCAATATGCACAAGAGGCAAACATCATAGAAACGCTTTTTTGTATTTATTTTAACCCCTGGAATAGCCCACTGCTTTGCTATGTAAAATTATTATTTGTTCCACTCTCTTTCTCCTCCCTAAACTTTAGTCATTTCATATTTTTCTTGAAACTAGTCATTTCTTCCCCATGATCATGCACGAGATATTCTATGTGGGAATAGTTGAATATGTTCCAGACCAAAATACCCCATCACCCTTAATGAATACCATCAGTGGTACCAATATTTCTGGTTTGCTGCCATTGGACACAGCTATCTAGGCAAGCACCTGCAACTCAGGGTATTGAAATGCTAGAATCAGCTTCTCTTCCTTTTTTTTTTTTTAAAGATTTTATATCTTTGAGAGAGAGAAAGCATGAGAAGGGGGAGGGGCAGAGGGAGAGGGAGAAGCAGGCTACCCGCTGAACATGGAACCCAACACAGGGTCCGATCCCAGCACACTGAGATCATGACCTGAGTGGAAGGCAGATGCTTAACCTACTGAGCCACCCAGGTGCTCCCAGCTTCTCTTCTAAATAAACAATTTGAAAGGGATAAATAAATAGCAAGATATTAAAAAAAAAAATTCTCTTTTAGCATCTCTATAAGAGATAAGCAAGAAAATAGAGAAAACCAGCCCACAGTTGGTGGCTTCCTATACGTTACCACTGATACATATATTAAAGGTAGAGAATACGGTG
The DNA here is from genome assembly GCF_037043125.1 of Eumetopias jubatus. Classification (NCBI taxonomy): domain Eukaryota; kingdom Metazoa; phylum Chordata; class Mammalia; order Carnivora; family Otariidae; genus Eumetopias; species Eumetopias jubatus. The sequence continues at coordinate 40,223,461 of NW_028274810.1, read as the reverse complement.
GGCCACTCTGACTTAGAAAGGCTTGACTTCAAGCCCAATACATAGGAATATTAGATCACATGCATAGCTTAATATATCAAAGGAAGAGAAGTACAAAATTCCAGAAATACAAAGAAAATTCAAAGTTAAAAGAATGAGTAGGGGAGGCATCTAAAAGAGTCAGTAATATATGAATGAAATATAAAATTTAATGATGAGTCTGAAGCTCTAACATTCACCTCTAGAATGAGTTCAGGATACATGTTCTAGATAGAAGACTTTGGAAGCAGTGAGAAAATTTTCTATCCACCTATGAGCCTGATGAGAAAAATTATAAAACTTCAATCCATTTTTATTCATATGTGAGGGATATACGTTACTCTAAAGCATGATGCAGAAAACCGAAGTTAAATTAAAAGCAAGTTTGGAACCAATAGAAAACACAGGGCCCCGGGCAGGGTCATCTACAAATATACCTCATGGAGACAATTCTACAACACAAAACTCTAGGAAAACAAGTGTCATAGTAAATAAACTTATATTGACATTTTATAAACCATAAGAGGAATAAACCAGGCTTATTAAAGAAGCTTTGGGGGAAATGCTAAGAACATCAGAGAGAAAAAGGAAAGAAGAGAAAATATGAGATATTGAGAAAGGCAGTATTATGCTCACAATGTTTTTAAACCCAGTCAGCCCCATAAGAATGGGCCTTTGGCCTGGAATATTTCCTTACCAAGAGGTAAAGTGTTCTTACAGCTTGTGCTGGTCTTGTTGCCTTGTGTGGGAATCTCTTTCTCAATTTCAGACTCAACGTGGACTCCTTTGTTCTGCTTAAGCACGTGCGTCATATGGCACCTGGCCAGTCCCACTAATATATTTGTCCCCTGCACAGGGGATGTGGCGTTCTTCTGCTTTAGCACAAAAGGAGTGCATGCAGGCCAAGTGCCCTGCTTTGGCGGCCAGGAGTGATCTGCAGGCCCTAGGATTCACTGGCACACACTACTGAAACTAATCTCACTCTGCCTTTTCTGTGTGAGCAGAGCATTGTTCCATCCAGCGTTTGACTGATGTCTTCTCCTTGGTGACTCTGATACCAAGATGAGTGGGCAGAAGTGTTTAGACTCCTGATAATAGGTGACAGATGCTGCTTGCTAAACAGAAGATTGGTATAAAAAAGAAACAGAAAAATTTAGCAAAGTACCAAAAAGAAAAGAAAAGAACCCCTCCCCCCACATACAAATCCCTCTAGGAATAAATAACAGAATTACATTTAGAATAATAGAATTGCATTTAAAAAATCAATACAATGGAGAAAAAGATTTTACAGAATTAAAGAATTTAAATATAGATTTGAGGAAATCACCTGGAATGCAATGAGAAAAAAAATAAAGAGGTACAAAATATAAAAGGTAAATTGAACATGATACATATAAGGGCAAGATCCTGCATGTTAATAGACATTTCAGGAGGACAAAGTGGAGACAATGATAAAGAGGCAGAGTCTTAAGTGATAACGGTAGTTATTTTCTCTTCAGAGTTAAAGGAATACATGAATTCTTAGGTCGAACAAGCCTATCAAGTCCTAATAAAATTAAAAAGATGAAAAATATTCCACTCTTTAATACATAGTGGTGAGCTTGCCAGATATCAGAAACTTTAAAAATCTACAAAAAGAAAGATTTCTTATAAAAAATACAGTAATTAGATTTATAGCAGACTTCATTTTAGAAAAAATAAATGTCTCTATCTCTCTCTCCCTAAAAGAATAAATAAAATCTTTTTTTAAGAAAGGGGGGAAGCACCTGAGTGGCTCAGTCGGTTGAGCATTTGACTCCTGGTTTTGTCTCAGGTCATGATCTCAGGATCTTGAGATTGAGCCCCACACTGGGCTCTGCACTCAGCATGGAGTCTGCTTGTCCCTCTCCATCCCCCTCTGTCCCTCTGTGTGCTCTCTCTCTCTAAATGAATAATAAAACCTTAAAAAACAAGAAAAAAGAAATGTCAGAAATGGTAGATAATAACTTCAAAGTTCTGAGGTTAAAGAGATGTCCATTTCAAATGAACTATTCACAGACCATCCCTTAAAAAATTATCAAAGAGGGTGCCTGGGTGGCTCAGTTGGTTAAGCGACTGCCTTCGGCTCAGGTCATGATCCTGGAGTCCTGGGATCGAGTCCCGCATCAGGCTCCCTGCCCAGCAGGGAGTGTGCTTCTCCCTCTGACCCTCCCCCCCCTCATGCTCTCTCTCTCTCTCTATCTCATTCTCTCTCTCAAATAAATAAATAAATAAATCTTTAAAAAAATTATCAAAGAATTTCTATAGGAAGAAGGTAATTGAACTAAAAAAAAGGAAAAAAAAGAGTAGGTATCAGTAAGAATTAATGATTAATTGGAAAATGCTAGTATATTTAAGTAAAAATTAACTGAAAAATTTATGATAATGACTAATGGAGTGCTTAAAAACAATATGAAACTAAAATTAAATTACAGGGAAATAAAATGAGGAAAAGTAGATTTAAAGTGAGCTGATGTTCTTATATTATTCTAAAAGTAGTTTGGGTAGGGTGCCTGGGGGGGCTCAGTCGTTAAGCGTCTGCCTTCAACTCAGGTCATGATCCCGGGGTCCTGGGTTCGAGCCCTGCATCAGGCTCCCTGCTCAGCGGGAAGCCTGTTCTCCCTCTCCCACTCCCCCTGCTTGTGTTCCCTCTCTCGCTGTGTCTCCCTCTGTCAAAAAAAAAACAAAAAAACAAATAAATAATCTTTAAAAGTAGTTTGGGGAAAATAAGGAGATTTTTTTATTAAACCATTCATGTTAAAATGTATGGGTAATTCTAAATGCCTAAAAATGAAATGCAAAACTTCTAAAGTTGGATGGGAGTGGGGGAAGTGAAAACTGGACCAATTCAACAAAAAATAGGAAAATAATTGGGGGCGGAGTTATCAAAAGATCAATAGTCACCATAGGTTAAAATTGGTATAACTACTCTAGAATGCATTGGAAATATCTAATAATGTTTGAAATATGCATAATGACCCAATACTTTATCTCCCTAGTTGCAGTATAGAAACTTTTGCACTGAGTACTAATAGACATAAAGAAGGATGTTTTTGTTTATTCCTGCATTGTTTGTTATAGAGAGAAACTAGAAACAATATAAATATCTGTCTGGACCGAAATGGATAAAGTGTGATTTATTTGTATGTTAAAATATAGTACTGCAATTAAAATGAATAAACTCTACCTGGGAATGTAGACCTAAGTAGGATCTAAAAATATACTATTGAGTTAGTCATACTTTTTTTGGTTTTTCATGCTGCCATAAAAGATTACCATAAACATAGTGGCTTAAACAAGATAAAATCATTATCTTATAGTTCTTTAGGTCAGGAATCAGACATAGGTCTCATCAGGCTAAGACAAACATGGTGTTAGGGCTGTCTTCCCTTCTGTAGACTCTAGGGGAGAATCTTTTAAAATATTTTGGCATTGGCAAAATTCACTTCCACGTAGTTGTAGAACTATCTTAAGAGTCAGTCTTTTGCCTTCTGTCATCCAATCTTTCTGACCAAAGCCAGGAAATGTTCTTTAATTTTAATGATTCATGTGATTACATTATTCCCACCTGAATAATTAAGAATAATCTCCTTATCTCAAAGTTCTTAACCTTAATGAGAACTGCAAAATCCCTTTTACTCTATCTATGTATTCACAGGTTCCAATGAATAGAGCATGGGCATATTGGAAGCCATTATTCTGCCTACAATATAATCCAACCACTGAACCTCAAAGGCTCACATACATCCCAAATATAATTATCCCCATTTTAACATCTCCAATCCATTTCGGCATCATCTACAAATCCAATACTCTCAATTAAGTTTCATCATCTCAGAAGTCCAAAATCTCATCATATAACGTATTTATTTATTTATTTATTTATTTATTTATTTATTTATTTAGAGAGCACGCACATAGGTGGGAGGGGCAGAGGGAGATCGAGAATCCCAAGCAGGCTCCATTTGCAGAGACCGACGTGGAGCTCAATCTCACAACCCCAAGATCATGACCTGAGCCGAAATCAAGAATCCAACACTCAACCTACAGAGCCACCCAGGCATCCCAATCACCTAAATCATCTAAACCAGGTATGGGTGAATCTCAGTATAATCCATCCTCCAGCACAATTTCTCTCCACCTGTGGACTTGCTAATCTAGAGAAGCATGCTATATGCCGACAAAATCCAATGGTAGAACAAGGATAGAGTAAGAGTTAATATATCAGTTTAAAATAGAGGAAAATAGAAGGAAAATGGAGACACTAATCTCATCCAATTTTGAAATTCAGTCACAGAAATTCCATTAGTTTTCAAGGCTTAGGAAGAATTCTCTCTCTCACCTCGCATCTCTGCCCTCTGGTTCAAGGCTCTGTTTTCTGAAGCATCCTTTTTTCATAAATGGTAGTAGGTCTTTGCAGCTGAATAGTTTTATCAACTTGTTTCTTGCCGTGAATATCTGGAGAATCAATACTTTCTTATTTATGTCTTTTCTTTCTCTTCTAGTCTAACACGCAGTGTTTCTGCTGATATAAAATTCTCATGAACATTTATAGATCTCGCATACATGTCACAAAGATTCACTCAATTAAACAAGAGAATTGTCCATGGATCTGTCCTAGATAATTCAGTATTGATAGCATTTGCAATAGTGTTTAAAAACACATCAATGTTAGATAATATTCATGGGTAATAGACACACAGTGAAATAAAAATATGTATAAGAAGAATACACAGTGAATTCATAATAGGCTTCTATATGAAGAAGAAGATGGAATGAGAAATAGAAAAAGGGAATGGATTTTTAAAAGGTCTTTAGTTTTATGATTCTTTAGAAAAAAAATAACAAAAACAACCAGTGCTTCTATAGAAAACCATAAATGTTAGCCTTTGTTCATTCTTGATGGTAGATATCCAGGTGTTTGTTATATTAGTTTCTTTATTTTCTACAATTAGAAAAAATTATAACAACTAAACACATGAAAATAATTCTTCAGGGAGTTGTTCTGATAAATGGATTTTAGGTCAACATCCCTACAAACATTCTCAGTTGAACACTCAGCAGCTGAACAGTGGCTTTCTAGAGCAAGCCAAAGCCTCTAAAGATGCCATTTTGCAGAGACAGATGGGCAGATAGATACTGTCCAACATGTAGCATATGCTTCTCTGTGGAGTTCAGAAAATGCTTTCTAGGTGTCATTTTTACATAGTGTTAGTTACAGAAAGTAGACAATGGTCATTAATATCCCAAAATGCCGTCGTTTGTCTCATAAGAATTTGTGAGACTGCTCTAGTACTCTATTAAACTTTTGAAAAGCCAGATATACTAAACCTTGAAATTGCTCTTAATTAAGCTTAATTATTTATACTGTACTTGTTAATGTCATTTTAACTTTTTTAACCTAATAAATAAAACAAAACAATTTAATATCTACTAATGAAGGTGCCAAATATATAAGTCAGCTGCCTTTATGTCTTTTTATGAAAAATAGTTGATTTAAAGAAATCCCACATGTTGCTGTTTTCATCATGATACATACTCCTTACTGTTGGTGATACCAGGAGTACATGTTCATAGTCTCTATTACTTTTGTTTCAGAAAAGAGAAGTACCAAATATGGACAACCAGCAGTTTTCAGTTAAGGCAATGTCCCTCTTATTAACCCAAATCTGAGAGGAGTTGAAAACAGCATTTTCAGTGGACAGCACAATGGAGTTCTCATTTAGTTAGAAAGTAATGAAATCAAAGTCCCTACAAGTTGTTTTATAGCTATCAACTAACTGATGCTAAAATTTATATGGGGAGACAAAAGACCCGGAAATATTCGACACAATATTGAAGGAAAAGAACAAAGCTAGAGGACCCATCCGGCCTAACTTCAAGACTTGCTATGAAGCTCAAGTAATCAAGATGGTGGTATTAGAAAAAGAATAGGCAAACAGATCAATAAAACAGAATACAGAGTCCAGAAACAGACCCCCATAACTACAGTCAACTGATCCTTGACAAACAGCAAAGAGAACATAGTGAAGCAAAACTAGTTTTTCCAACAAATAGTTCTGAAAAAACTGACATTCACATGCAAAAAAAGAAAAAAATCTAAACACAGCTTATGTCCTTCACAAAAATTAACTTAGAATGGATGAGACTTAAATGGAAAATGCAAAACTGTAAAACTCCTGGAAGAAACACAGAAGAAATTCTAGATGACCATGGGTGTGGTGATGCCTTTTTATATGAAACATCAAAGACATGATACATGAAATAAATAATTGATAAGCTGGACTTCATTAAAATTAAAAACTTCCCTGCAAAAAATAATGTCAAACGAATAAGACAAGCCACAGACAGGGAAGAGATATTTATAAAAGACACATCTGATAAAGGACTGTTATTCCAACTACACAAAGAACTCTTAACACTCATCATTAAGAAAACAAATAACCCAATTAAAAAGGGGGGGGCAAAGACCTTAGCAGACACCTCCAAAGATGACATAAGGATGGCAGATAAACATATGAAATGATTCTCCACTTCACTTGTCAATAACAAGATACCATTACACACCTATTAGAATGGCCCAAATCCAGGGGTGCCTGGATAGCTCAGTCGGTAAGCATCCGACTCTTGATTTCAGTTCAGGTCATGATCTCAGGGACTTGAGATCAAGCCCTGCATTGGGCTCTGTGCTCAGTGGGGAATCTGCTTAAGATTCTCTCTCTCCCTCTGCCCCTCCCCTGCTCATGTGTGTGCTCTCTTTGTCTCTCTCAAAATAAATAAATTAATTGATTTTAAAAAATGGCTAAAATCCAGTGCACTGACACCACCGAATCCTGGGGAAGATGTGGAGCAACAGGTACTCTCATTCATTGCACTTGGCATTGGGAATTCCCAAATGTCACAGCCACTTTGGAAAACAGTTTGGTGGTTTCTTATAAAACTAAACATACTCTCATCATATAATCCAGCAATTGTACAACTTGGGATTTACCCAATGGTGTTGAAAACTTATGTCCACACAGAAACATGCACACAGATGATTATAGCAGCTTTATTTATGATTTCCAAAACTTGAAGGCAACCAAGACGTCCTTCAGAAGGTGAATGGAGAATGAAATGTGGTTCATCCAAACAACAGAATATTTTTCAGTGCTGAAAAGAAATAAGCTATCAAGCCATGAAAAGACATGAAAGAGCCTAAGTGCATATTACTAGGTAAAAAAAAAAAGGCATCTGAAAAAGCTACAAACTGTATTATTCCAACTATATAACATTCTCAAAAAGACAGAACTATGGAGACAATAGAAAGATAAGTAGTTTCCACCAAGGGGAGTGGAGAGGAATAATAGAGAACAGAGGATTATTACTGCAGTGAGAGTACTTATTACTTCAGTGAGAGTACTCTGTATCATACTATAATGGTAGACACATGTCATATTACATATGTCCAAACCCACAGAATATACAACATCAAGAGTGAACCCTAATGCAAATTAAAGACTCTGGGTGATTATGATGTGTCAATGTAGGTTCTTCCTTGGTAACAAATGTACCACTCTGAAGAGAGATGTTGATAATGGGGGATTCTATGCATGTGTGGGGAATCCCTGTACCTTCCTCTTAATTTTGTTGCGAACGTAAAACTGCTGTAAGAAAATGTGTTTAAAAAAAAAAAAAGAGGGCGCCTGGGTGGCTCAGTCGTTAAGTGTCTGACTTCGGCTCAGGTCATGATCCCAGGGTCCTGGGATCAAGCCCCACATCAGTCTCCCTGCTCACTGGGAAGCCTGCTTCTCCCTCTTCCACCATCCCTGCTTGTGTTCCCTCTCTCGCTCTCTCCCTGTTAAAAAATGAAATCTTTAAGAAAAATAAAAAATAAAAAAAAATTTAAAAAAAGAGAGAGAGAGAGAGAAGAGCAGAGGTGAGTGGCCGAAAGAGGTGTCCAATCAAGTTGAAGCTTCTAGCTCATTCCCCAGGCTAGGATATATTCTTGTCTCTGAAATCCCTCACACACTCCTTTACAACCAACTCTTATATTTTGCATAAGATAGAAAAAATAAACAATAATTCCATATAGTGTTTCCCTCACTCTCTTTTTATGTGCAATTTCCCCATTAATGTTGACTATAAAATGAATAGACCTTACCAATAAAACAAAAGGGAAAATTGCAGACTTAAAATAATTTAAGAAAATATTATACATTATACAGATATTTAATGTGTATAATCATGTGGTATTTGATAGGAAAATTGTATAGCATCTGTTTTTTTTAATGGCATCATCCAATTCCTCAAAAAAATTAAATTCCTTATTTTTTTTCAGTTTACAAAATTTCAAGGTCATGAGTGGTAATCCAGCACATGCCTACACAAAAATAACATTGTATTATTTAACAAGCTAATCCCATTAACATTCTGCCTTCTTAAACAGTTCCATATGTGAAAAGGCTAGGCAGACGTCCAAAAATGAAAAGACAAATCCAGGTAAAATTGCAATAATAATAATAATAAATAAATAAATATAAATACTCCCCCCCATTACCTGGAATGCATAATGTGGCAAGTTTAACACTAATAATTTATGACTTTGCCTCTTTGGACAATACCCATTAGAAATTTTTTAAGATATGTGAGTTTTTGTTTTTTAACAAAAACTTTTAACAAAAACAAAACAAAAAACGTGAGTTTTTTAAGATACGTGATTATTGTTGCCCAACTATTTTATATTTGTAATTTTAATTTTTCTGTTAAATCAGTAATTTGAAAACATGTTTAAAAATTTTAAGTAGCTGAGATTTGTTTATACCTTTGTTACTGATTTTCAGTTTCATTACATTATGCTCAGATAAATGATTTTCTGCCTTTTAAGAATCTTATTCTGTGATTTTAATTTTTTTTCAAATTTTAAGAAACTTAAGGGGCACGTGGGTGGCTCAGTCAGTTAAGTGTCCGACTCTTGCTCTCTGCTCAGGTCTTGATCTCATGGTGGTGAGTCTGAGCCCTGCGGGGGGTAGGGGGAGAATTTAATAAGTCACTGTAAGGGCAGAAAAATTGCCCCTTCTTACCTTCTAGATTTTTTTTGGCAGGTCTAATAATCAAATCGGCAGAAGACAGACTGAGTAAAAACAAATTTACTTCCTTATGAACAGGAGCCCTGAAGTTATGAGACCCAAGGGCAAGTTAGGCAGGTGAGGCTTATATGTCATCCTCAACTAAGGACTACGATAGGGGCTAGAGCTTCATAGGGGATGAGAGTAATTCACAGAATTATACAAAGAGCAGAGAGAGGTTTGCTAATTAGATGTTTGCCCTGCTATATAGATAGATCTTTCAGATAACATGTTATCCCTGGTAATAACTCTCTTTCTGGGCCAGGTCCTATGTCTAAATATTTTTTAGGTAATTAGGGAGAAGTAAAAGTTTTTCTTGAGTTAGCTATGTCTTGCTTGACTTCAGCTCAAAATAAGCCACATGCCAAAGTGGCACATTTTGGGGTTGCATATCCTGCCCCCCCTCATCAAACTCTCAAGAGCTCATTTATAATAGCCCTTTCCTTAAAGCTGCCTGAAGCTTATCCTGAAAGTTCTACAGAATTTTAAGACTTACTTATCTAACAATGATTAATATTTATAATGAAATATATAATTAAAAAAAAACTTTTTTAAGATTTTATTTTATTTATTTGACAGAGAGAGAGAGACAGCGAGAGAGGGAACACAAGCAGGGGGAGTGGGAGAGGGAGAAGCAGTCGTCCTGCTGAGCAGGAGCCCGATGCGGGGCTCGATCCCAGGACCCTGGGATCATGACCTGAGCCGAAGGCAGATACTTAACTGAGCCACCCAGTCGCCCCTAAAAAAACAAAAAACAAAACAAAACAAAAAAACCTTTTTTGTTAGATCCCAAGTACTAAAGACTCCGGATAGAGATGTCACTAAGCAGCATCAATCCCCATCTAATTGTGTTCATAAATAAAAATTATTTTAGTGATACCTGAAAATTCAAATATAAAGTTCTATAAAAGAAAAACACATTTTAAGGATTCAATGAGCTCTCCAGATATGCACGATCACAATATTTAAAATTACATTTGATTTCTGCTTTAAATTTAACAAGAGATTATAACCAAAGCTTGAATTTTCTAAGGTCAAGCAATCAAGTTTCCTTTAGTAGATGCTTTCTGATTATTGATTGTCCTAGTAAACAAATGAGCTTTTTCAAGTAATGAAAACACCTCTTACTGCTTCCTTTTGAATAGAACACAATAATTGCACTTTTAGGCAACCCATAATTACAAATACTCCCAATGCAATAATAATTGTAATAACAAATAGCAATATTACTACTATTATTACTAATAATATCTTTATCCGATTAGGCTGTGGTAATAAACAAACTCCAAATATACATGTCTCAGAACAACAAAGTCTTTGCCATGTTCAATTCACCACGTTTGGCTGCTGGTCTTTACTTTTATTAATTGTGAATCTTACAGGAAGGAGTGGGTCTTATCTAGGATATGCCACCTTCAGGATTAAGGAAAGGAAGCATTTTATGAGAATAGTGTTGACATGGAGATTCTAAATACACATCTTTGGGAGAACATATGAATGCAATCTGGGGGAGGGGAGCATACTACATGGATGCAGGGCTCGATCCCATGACTCTGAGTTCATGACTCAAGTCGAAATCAAGAGTTGGATGCTCAAGCAACTGAGCCACCCAGGTACCCCTAGAGGTTCAGTTTTAAGAGATCCTGCCAAATACTTTTCTGAAGTGATTGTAACATTTCATATCCCACTAGCATTGCATGAGCTACCATATTCATACTTACACTTGGTATTTTTCATCTTTTGCATTTTAACCATTGTTATGAAAGTATAATACCACATTCTGGTTTTAATTTGTATTTCCTTGAAAACTTCTTAAGGGGACAACTTTTCATATATTTGGTGGCCTTTTACATAATATCTTTTGTAAAATGTCTATTCAAATATTTTACCTATTTTAAAAATTGTGTTGGTTGTCTTTTTCTTACTGATTTATAAAAGCTTTAATAGATTATTCATCCTTTGTTGGATATATATGTTGAAAATGTCTTCTCCCATTTGGCATGTTGCCCTTTAATTCCCTTGATGATGTGCTTTAATGAACAGAGGGTTCTATTTTAATATAGTCTCATTATCAATTTTCAGTCATATTTAACAATTTCATGCCTGATCAAGAAATATTTGCCTATACCTAGATCACAAAGATGCTTCTCAATGTTTCCTTCTATAATATTAATTGTTTTACCATTCATGTTTATACCTGTAATATAGCTGGAATTGATTTTTGTTTATGCTGTGAAGTAGGGGTCAAGACATTTTTCCATATGGATATTTAATTTATCCTACACAATTTATTAAAAAGATCATTCTTTTCCCCATTGCACTACAGCAGCACTTTCCTCATATATCAGGTGACCATATATGGTCTGGTTTGGGATTCTGTGTTTGTTTTAGTGATCTATTTTCATATTTATTGTATTGATTCTATGCTGTCTTCCTAATCATAAATATTTATGATATGTCTTCATATTTAATATATTAAACCTTCCACATATTAATTCCTATTGCTGCTGTAACAAAGTACCACAAATTTAATTGCTTAAAACAACATAAATTTGAGAATAATATCATCAAGATGGCAGAATAGTAGTCCCAGCAGCCCTCATTTCCTCACAGAAACACAGAAACAACAACGATATATGGGCCAAAATATCTATATGTGAATTCCAGAATCTAGTTAGGAAGTTACAGTACCCCAGACAAATACAAAGTTAACAGCCACATTGAACTAAGTAAGAAGAGCAATTTCAATTTCCTTTCATTAGTCCCAACCCCAAGCCAGCAAAGCTCAGTGCCAAGAGAGAATGTCCTGCTGGCCTGTGACTTCTTCCTCAGAAGGAAAAAGAGAGTAGAGCATGAGTTCAACCTCCTGGTCATTTAAAGCTGTCCAAGGGACAGATTTTAGTGTATTGCCACACTTGGAGCACTGACTAAATTGATATCGTTTGGATGCAGGGAAGTTGCTGAGAACAAAGGGAAGCAGCAGGTAGATTGCTCTACCTGGCATGGCTTTGTGCAATTGGAAAAGGCACACAGCTTGAGAATTCTTCTCCAAGAAGGAGGGACATACATGGTGTATACATCTAACATTTTTTTGGGGGGGGGTGCTGCCCAAAGGACCAATTTCTGTCATGTCTGACTTGGTATGCTGATAAGGTGTGACATACTCTAGATATTGAGGGGCTACTGAGAACAAAAAAAGAGCGGGGTGGCATGCTCCTATTTCAGAGGAACTGCAGTACAGCAGATAGGCAGTAGAGGGAGCAAGAGATTAAAAGCTTCTATCCCTCACTCCCAAGCCCCCCAAAAGAGCAAATTCTCTCATTAGGAATCTATATGTACAAGTTGAGAGAACATACAGCAACAGAAAAGGTTTCAGAGAACAGAGTTTTCAGTTGAGCTAACTGGATAGGGTCTTACCCTGCCACATCCTGTCCATAAAGACTAGGGGAGGTGGGTGTTTCTTCAAATGCACAGATATCAATGATAAGCTATAAAGAACACACACACACACAAACACACAAAATCATGACCCAACAAAAGGAAAAAATAAATCTCCAGAAATCTACCCTAAAGAAATGGAGGCAAATGAATTATATGTCAAAAAAATTCAAAGACATTGTAAAGACACTCAACAAGCTAAGGAAATGATATATTAGCAAAATGAAAATTTTAACAGAGAGAGAAAATATAAAGAAAGACATGTTTTGGAGCTGAAAAATTTACTCCATGGATCCAATATAGACTTGATCAAGCAGAAGAAAAAAATAGTAAACTTAAACTTAGGTTATTTGATATTATCTACAGGAACTAAAAGAAAAAAAAAGAATAAAGCATGCAGAAAGCTGAGGGGCTCATAAGATAACATCAAATGATCCAATATACACATAAGGGGAGTCCCAAGTTACCAGTATCTCCCTGGAAAGAGCTTATACACATGTCTGGTGCTCCACCTTTGCAACTGCCAGCTAAGGGGCAGTCCCTCAAATCACCTCAGTTTGGTAGTCAACAACACTTGATTCACAAGTCCCACCGAACTATAGCAAACAAAGAATAGTTTTTAAACAGGTGTCAAAGCACCATTCCATGGGTGTACACCTGGGATCAGTGCAGAAGGAACAGGTTAAAGCACATCTCCCGTTTATCTTTAAAGGGGCTTACCTACATACTTTCCAAGCTGCCGCTTAGGATCCAGCTTCTAATCAGATTGCATCTAGTTACTGACTGTAATCCTCCCTTTTGGTGTCAGTGATTGCTGATGGCACAATCTCAACTACTAGGAGCCCCTAAGAACAAAGAAGTTGGCTTGTACAACCACAGAGGTTTAGAGACAACCAGGAGCTCAGGCTGGGCTAATTGTTGAAGTTCATCTCCTACACAATACCACTCCAGCAACACTGGGAAAGATGGCTGTTTTATTTAGCATGCAGGAGCCAAAAGAAAATCAAGAAAAAAATCCCACATCAGGCTCCCTGTTTAGCAGGGAGCCTGCTTCTCCCTCTCCCTCTGCCTGCCATTGCCCCTGCTGTCTCTCTCTCTCTCTCTCTCTCTCTCTCTCTCTCTGTCAAATAAACAAATAAAATCTTTAGGGGCACCTGTGTGGCACAGTATTTAAGAAAGTCAAGGAAAAATGAGCAGACAAGGAATATGTTCCCCAAAATGCACAAAATAATCTCCAGAAACCGATTTTATTGAAATGAAGATAAGTGATTTACCTGACAAAGTGTTTACAATAACAGTTATAAAGACAGCTCAACAAGGACAGAAAACCAATGCATAAACAAAATGAGAATTTCAATAAAGAGACAGAAAACATTTAAAAAGTACCAAACAGAAATCACAGAGCTGAAGAATATAACTGGACTGAAAAATTCAATAGAGGGACTCAACAATACAGGAGATCGAGTGGAAAAACGGATCAATAAACTTGAAGACCCAGCAATGGAATTCATCCAATGGTTGGGTGGGGGGAAGAGTGAAGATAGCTTACGGGACATCACATACCACAAAAAGACCAATATGTGCATTTTAGGGATCCCAGAAAAGAAGAAAGGGGGCTAAAAGCTTATTTGAAGGAATAATGGCAGAAAACTTCTCTAACCAGAGGAGAAAAGATAGTCCAAGATACCCAAAAGTACCAAAAAAATGAATTCAAGAAGGCCCACACAAAGACACATTATAATTAAATTGTCAAAAGTTAAAAACAATAAGAGAATCTTAAAAACAGCAAAAGTAACTTCCTACATAGAAGGGAACCCCCAAAAGAGTATGAACAGATGTTTCAAGAAAGCCATTACAGGCCAGAAGAGAGCAGAATGATTCAAAGTGTTGAAATTAAAAACAAAAACAACAGAAAAACAAACAAACAAACCTCCTAGGGCACCTGGGTGGCTTGGTGGGTTAAGTGTCCAACTCATGATATTGGCTCAGGTCATAATCTCAGGGTTGTGAGATCGTGCCCTGCATCAGGCTCGGTGCTGGGTGTGGAGCTTGCTTAGGATTCTCGCTCTCCCTCTGCCCCTCCCCCACATAAAAACAACAACAACAACAACGGAAAACAAAAAACGGCCAAGAATACTTTGCCCAACAAAGTTGTCCTTCAGAATAATAATAATAAAGAGTTCTGCAGATAATAAAAGATGAAGGATTTCATCACCACTAGACCTGCCTTAAGAAATGATTCTTAGCTATAGAGAACAAACTGAGGGTTGCTGGAGGGGAGAGGCGGGTAGGGGGGTGGGTTAAATGGGTGATGGGGATTAAGGAGTGCATTTGTGATGGGCACTGTGTATTATATGTAAGTGGTGAATCACTAACTCCTACACCTGAAACTAATATTAAACTGTATGTTAACTCACTAAAATTTAAATAAAAACATGGAAGAAAATGCTAAACGGAGTTCTTCAAGCTGTAATGAAAGGACACTAATTAGTAATAGGAAAACATATAAAAATATAAAATTTACAGATAAAGGTATTTAGTTATATCCAGAATACTCTAATATAATATTATGGTGGTAAATCACTTGTAACACTAGTATGAATGTTAAAAGATAAAAGTATTAAAAATAACTACAAAAATGTTTTTAAAAGATTTTACTTATTTGACTGAGAGAGCATAAGCAGAGGGAGAGGGAGAAGCAGGCCCCTCACTGAGTGGGGAGCCTGACGTGGGGTTCAATCCCAGGACCCTGGGATCTTGATCTGAGCCGAAGGCAGATGCTTAACCAACTGAGCCACCCAGGTGCCGCTAAAAACTATTTCTTAATAGATACACACAAAAAGAAGTAACTTATGACATCAAAAGCATAAAACTTGGGGGAGAGTGTTAAATGATAAAGTTTTGGTATGTATTTGAAGTTATTATCAGCTTAAAATCAATTTATGGATATGTTTTATGCAAGCAGCAAGAGTAGTTCTAAGAGAGAAATTTATAGTGATAAGTGGTTACATTAAGAAAAATGAAAGCTCTCAAATAGTCTAACTTTATACCTCAAGGAATTAGAAAAAGAAAAAAAAGAAAAAAGCTAAACCCAAAGTTAGCAGGAGGAAACAATAGTGATCAGAGCAGAAATAAATGAAAAAGAACTAAAAAGACAATAGAAAAGATCACTGGAACTAAGAACTGTTTTGTTTTTTTTTTTTAAGAAAACAAAATAGACAAATCTTTGGTTAGACTCACCAAAAAAAAAAAAAAAGGGATTCACATAAATAAAATTAGAAATAATTAAAAAGACATTATAACTGAAACTACAGAAACAGAAAGTATATCAGAAGAGACTACTATGAGTAATTATATGCCAACAAATTGTACAACCTAGAAGAAATGGATAAATTCCTAGTAACATGTACCTTACCAAGACTGAATTATGAAGAAAAGAAAATCTGAGTGGACTGATTACTAGTAAGGAGATTGACTCAGGAATCCAAAATCTCCCAACAAATAAAGGTCTAGGGCCAGATGTCTTCACTAGTGAATTTTACCAAACATTTCATACCAATCCTTCTCAAACTCTTCCAAAAAAATAGAAGAGGAAGAAATACTTCTAAACTCATTTTACAAGACTAGTGTCACCCTTATACCAAAACCAGACAAAACACTACAAGAAAATAAAGTTACAGGCCAATATCTGTAATGAACATAGCAAATTTTTTCAACAAAATATTAGCAAACTGAAATCAATAGTACATTAAAAAGATTATACGCCATGCATGATCCAGTGGGAGTTATTTCAGGGATGTAAGGATGGTTCAACATTTGCAAAGCTGATGTGATAAACCACATTAACAAAATTAAGGGAAAAAATCATAGATGATCTGAATAGAAGCAGAAAAGGTATTTGACAAAACTAACATCCTTTCATGATACAAATCCTCAACATAATGGGTATATAAGGGATGTACCACAACAAAATAAGGACCATATATGACAAGCCCACAACTGACATCATTCAATGGCATAAAGCTGAAAGCTTTCCTTTAAGATCAAGAACAAGACAAGGATATTCACTCTTGCCACTTCTATTCAACACAGTAGTTGGAAGTTATAGCGGAGCAATTAGGCATGAAAAAGAAAGAAAACATACCCAAGTTGGAAAGAAAAAAAAGTATAACTGTCTCTGTTTTCGGTTAATATGTACATATAGATAACTTAAAGACTCCAAAAAACTGTTAGACTAATAAACAAATAGTTTATTCAGTAAAATTTCAGGATACAAAATCAATATATAAAAACCAGTTTTGTGTCTATACATTAATAGCTATCAGATATAGAAATTAAGAAAACAATACCATTTATAATAGCATCAAAAAGAATAAAGTATCTTTGAATAAATTTAACCAAGGAACTTAAAGATCTCTACATGAAAACTATAAAACACTGATGAAATAGATTTAGGAGGATACAAATAAATAGAAAATATTCCATGTTCACAGATTGGAAAGATATAGTTTTTTGTTGTTGTTGTTGTTGTTTTTTTTTGAGATTCAGTTTTTTATGCATTTACAATATCATCACTTGCAAAATCTCTTAAATTACATCTTAGAAATACATTGGGATCATTCTTTTTTTTAAATTTTATTTTATTATGTTATGTTAGTCACCATATAATACATCATTAGTATTTGATGTGGTGATCCACAATTCATTGTTTTCATATAACACCCAGTGCTCCATGCAGTACATGCTCTCCTTAATACCCATCACTGGGCTAACCTACCCCCCACCCACCTCCCCTCTAAAACCCTCGTTTTCTTTCTCAGAGTCCATAGTCTTTCATGGTTCATCTCCCCCTCTGATTCCCCCCCTCCATTTTTCCCTTCCTTCTCCTAATGTCCTCCATGCTATTTCTTATGTTCCACAAATAAGTGAAACCGTATGATAAATGACTTTCTCTGATTGACTTATTTCACTTAGCATAATCTCCTCCAGTCCCATCCATGTTGATGTAAAAGTTGACTATTCATCCTTTCTGATGGCTGAGTAATATTCCATTGTATATATGGACCACATCTTCTTTATCCATTCATCCGTTGAAGGGCATCTCGGCTTTTTCCACAGTTTGGCTACTGCAGACATTGCTGCTATGAACATTGGGGTGCCTATGGCCCTTCTTTTCACTACATCTGTGTCTTTGGGGTAAACCCAGTAGTGCAATTGCTGGGTCATAGGGTAACTCTATATTTAATTTTTTGCAGTACCTTCACACTGTTTTCCAAAGTGGCTGTACCAACGTGCATTCCCACTGACAGTGTAAGAGGGTTCCCCTTTCCCCACAACCTCTCCAACATTTGTTGTTTCTTGCCCTGTCAGTTTTTGCCATTCTAACTGGTATAAGGTGGTATCTCAATGTGGTTTTGATTTGAATTTCCCTGATGGCTAATGATGATGAACATTTTTTCATGTGTCTGTCAGCCATTTGTATGTCATCTTCAGAGAAGTGTCTGTTCATGTCTCCTGCCCATTTTTTGACTCGATTATTTGTTTTTTGGGTGTTGAGTTTGAGAAGTTCTTTATAGATCGTGGATACCAGCCCTTTATAGTGTCATTTGCAAATATCTTCTCCCATTCTGTGGGTTGCATCTTTATTTTGTTGACTGTTTCCTTTGCTGTGCAGAAGCTTTTTATCTTGATGAAGTCCCAAAAGTTCATTTTTGCTTTTATTTCACTAGCTTTTGGAGAGGTATGTTGAAAGAAGTTGCTGTGGGCGATATCAAAGAAGTTATTGCCTATGTTTTCCTCTAGGATTTTGATGGATTCCTGACTCACATTGAGGTCTTTCATCCATTTTCAGTTTATCTTTGTGTATGGTGTTAGAGAATGGTCAAATTTCATTCTTCTCAATGTGGCTGTCCAATTTTCTCAGCACCATTTATTGAAGAGACTGTCTTTTTTCCATTGCATATTTTTTCCTGCTTTGTTGAAGATTATTTGACCATAGAGTTGAGGGTCCATATCTGGGCTCTCTATTCTGTTCCATTGGTCTATATGTCTGTTTTTGTGCCAGTACCATGCTGTCTTGATGATCACAGCTTTGTAATATAGCTTGAAATTGGGCAACGTGATGCCCCCAGCTTTGTTTTTCTTTTTCAACATTTCCTTGGTGATGCGGGGTCTTTTCTGATTCCATACAAATTGTAGGATTGTTTGTTCCAGCACTCTGAAGAATGTCATTGGAATTTTGATTGGGATGTCACTGAAGGTGCAGATTGCTCTGGGTAGCATAGACATTTTAACAATGTTTATTCTTCCGATCCATGAGCATGGAATGTTTTTCCATCTTTTTGTGTCTTCTTCAATTTCTTTCATGAGTGTTCTGTAGATTTCTAGAGTATAGATCCTTTGCCTCGTTGGTTAGGTTTATTCCGAAGTATCTTATGGTTTTTGGTGCTATTGCAAATGGAATCGCTTCTCTAATTTCTCTTTCTATAGTTGTATTGTTAATGTATAAGAAAGCAACTGATTTCTGTGCATTGATTTTGTATCCTCCCACATTACTGAATTGCTGTATGAGTTCTAGTAATTTGGGGGTGGAGTCTTTTGGGTTTTCCACATAAAGTATCATGTCGTCTGTGAAAAGAGAGAGTTTGACTTCTTCTTTGCCAATTTGAATACACTTTATTTCTTTTTGTTGTCTGATTGCTGTTGCTAGGACTTCTAGTACTGTGTAGAACAATAGTGGCAAGAGTGGCCATCCTTGATGTGTTCCTGATCTTAAGGGAAAGGCTCTCAGCTTTTCCCCATTGAGGATGATATGCACTGTGGGTTCTTCATAGATGGATTTTATGAACTTGAGGAATGTTCCCTCTATCCCTATACTCTGAAGAGTTTTAATCAGGAAAGGATGCTGTTTTGTCAAATGCTTTTTCTGTATCCATTGAGAGGACCATATGGTTCTTCTCTCTCCTCTTATTGTGTTCTATCACATTGATTTATTTGTGAATGTTGAACCACCCTTGCATCCCGGGGATAAATCCCACTTGGTCATGGTGGGTGATCCTTTTAATGCATTGTTGGATCCTTTTAGCTAGGATTTTGTTGAGGATTTTGGAATCCATATTCATCTGTATCGGTCTGAAATTCTCCTTTTTGATGGGGTCTTTGCCTGGTTTGGGGATCAAGGTAATGCTGGCCTCATAGAATGAGTCTGGAAGCTTTCCTTCTGTTTCCATTTTTTTGAAACATCTTCAGGAGAATAGGTATTATTTTTTCTTTGAATGTTTGGTAGGATTCCCCAGGGAATCCATCAGGCCCTGGACTCTTGTTTTTTGGGAGGTTTTTGATCACTGCTTCATTACTAGTTATTGGCCTATTCAGGTTGTCAGTTTCTTCCTGTTTCAGTCTTGGCAGTTTATAGGTTTCCAAGAAGGCATCCATTTCATCCAGATTGCTCAGTTTATTGGCATATAGTTGTTGATAATAATTTCTAATAATTGTTTCTATTTCCTTGGTGTTAGTCATGATCTCTCCCCTTTAATTCATAATTTTATTAATTTGGGTCCTTTCTCTTTTCCTTTGGATAAGTGGCCAGTGGTTTATCGATCTTATTCTTTCAAAGAACGAGCTTCTAGTTTCGTTGATCTGATCTACTGTGTTTCTGGTTTCTAATTCATTGATCTCTGCTCTAATCTTAATTATTTCTCTTCTAATGCATGACTTAGGCATCGTTTGTTGCTTTTTCTCTAGTTCTTTAAGGTGTAGAGTTAGTTGGTGAATTTGGGATTTTTCTATTTTTTTGAGTGAGGCTTGGATGGCTACGATTTTCCCCTTGGGACTGTCTTTGCAGTATCCCATTGGTTTTGGACCAATGTGTTTTTGTTCTTATTGCTTTCCATGAATTGTTTAAGTTTTTCTTTGATTTCCTGGTTGACCCAAACATTCTTGAGCAGAGTGGTCTTTAGCTTCCAAATGTTTGAATTTCTTCCAAATTTTTTCTTGTGATTGAGTTCCAGTTTTAAAACATTATGGTGTGAGAATATGCAGGGAATAATCTCAATCTTTTGGTATTGGTTGAGACCTGATTTGTGACCCAGTATGTGGTCTATTCTGGAGAAAGTTCCATGTGTGCTCGAGAAGAATGAGTATTCTGTTGTTTTAGGATGGAATGTTCTGTACATATCTATGAGGTCCATCTGGTTCAGTGTGTCATTTAAGGCTCTTGTTTCTTTGTTGATTTTCTGCTTAGATGATTTGTCTATTCCTGAGAGTGGACTATTGAGGTCTCCTACAATTAACATATTGTTATCAATATGACTCTATTTTGGTTAACAGTTGGCTTATGTGGATGGCTGCTCCCATGTTGGGGGTGTAGATATTTACAATTATTAGATCTTCTTGTTGGATAGACCCTTTAAGAATGATATAGTGTCCTTCTGTGTCTCTAACTATAGTCTCTAGTTTAAAATCTAATTTGTCTGATATAAGAATTGCTCCCCCAGCTTTCTTTTGAGGTCCGTTGGCATGGAAGATGGATCTCCATCCCTTCACTTTCAGTCTGGATGTATCTTTAGGTTCAAAATGAATCTCTTGTAGACAGCATATGGATGGGTCCTGTCTTTTTATCCAATCTGCAACCCTGTGCCGTTTTCTGGGAGCATTTAGGCCATTCACATTGAGAGTGATTTTTGAACGATATGAATTTATTGCCATCATGTTGCCTGTGAAGACCTTGTTTTTATAGATTGTCCCTGTAAATTTCTGTTGTATATCACTCTTGGGGTCTTTCTCCTTTTATAGAACCCCCCCTTAATATTTCTTGCAGGGCCGGCTTAGTGGTCACATATTCTTTCAGTTTCTGCCGGTCGTGGAAGCTCTGCATCTCTCCATCCATTCTAAATGACAGTCTTGCCGGATAAAGTATTCTTCGCTGCATGTTCTTCTCGCTTAGTACCCTGAATATGTCTTGCCAGGCCTTTCTGGCTTGCCAGGTCTCTGTGGATAGGTCTCACATTATTCTGATGTTCCTCCCTCTGTATGTAAGTAATCACTTCCTCCTAACTGCCCTTAAGATGTTTTCCTTGGTTCTAAGATTTGCGAGTTTTACTATTACATGCCGGGGTGCTGGCCTGTTTTCCTTGATCTTAGGAGGGGTCCTCTCTGCCTCCAGGACACGAATGTTTGTTTCATTCCCCAGATTAAGGAAGTTCTCAGCTACGATTTGTTCAAATATATCTTCTAGTCCTCTCTCTCCACCCCCTCCAGGATTCCAATAATTCTGACATTGGAATGTTTCATGGTGTCACTTATTTCTCTGATTCTATTTTCATGGATTCTGAGTTGTTTTTCCCTGGCTTCCTCTTTTCCCTTTTTATCTATCAAATTGTCTTCCAGGTCACTAATTCGTTCTTCTACCTCACTTACCCTAGCTGTTAGATTATCTAGATTGGATTGGATCTCATTGATAGCATTTTTAAGTTCTGCCAATTCAGCTTTCATTTCTTTCCTTAGAGACTCTATATTGCCATTAATTATTTCTCCATTCTAGCTATTGTCTTTACAATTGCTAGCCTGAATTCCATCTCCGACATCTTGGTTATATCTGCATCCATTTGTAAATCTGCAGCATAAGTCATAATCTCTGAGTCTTTCCTATTTTGGGGGTTCCTCCTCCTAGTCATTCTGTTGAGGGGTGGTTGAGGGAATGTATAGAGTCCAAATTATTGACCACAACCCAAGCAAGATGCGTCTGTTTTATAGGAACCTTAAGGTTGCTGGCCTCTTGTTTTCCCAGCCTGTCTTCTGGGGGAGGGCTTGCTGCACTGTTACTCAGGCAATCCTATTTGGGCAGAGTTGCCCCGCCCCCTGTGGCAGGGGATGGGCTCAGTGAAAACCGGTTTTTTGGGGCTTTTGTTCTCTGGTGGCTTTCCCTGGTGGCTTTCCACGTCTCTTCTGAGAGTCAGAGCAGAAGAGACCATTTCCAACCCTCTGCCTCAGAAAAGAGAGATCACAGTCTGTTCTTCAGTAAGCTCTCCAGGCCACACTATCTCCATTTCTGTCTGTGCTGCTGTAAACTGCAGCGTCCTGGGTTGTGCGCCCCTCAGCAGTGCTCCCAGTCCTTGCCTCCAGGTTGGGGCATGTCTCTGCCCTTTGTGCTTCTAAAACCGCCAGCCACCCCCAGTTAGCATGTGCAGCCCTGCTGCTCTGGTTTCCATCCAGGGGGTTGCTGTAAAGTCCTTTCCTTGTTGCTACTGGTCTGTGAGTCTGTGACCCATCCCCATCGTGGGAGGCTCTCCCTCACTGGGGGTGTATGATCCCCAGGGCCAGGCTCCCTCCCACTGCCATTTATCCTCCAATAACTTCTCGTGGAATCATGGCTCCCCAATTCATACCTCGAAACCAACCAGCTGTGATATTCTGTTTGTAGAGATCCAGATCTTCTTACATCTCAGGCTGATTTCATGGGCATTCAGAGTGGTCTGGTAGCTATCCAGCTCAATTCCGGGGACCGGTTGAAATAGGGTCCTGTACTACTCTGTCATCTTTTCCCCTTCCAGAAGAACTAATATTGTAAAAATATCCATCCTATCCAAAGAAATCTATAGATTCAATGCAATCTCTAGCAGGATCCTAATGATACTTTTCACAGAAAGAAAAAAAAATTCCTAAAATTTGCATGAAACCACAAAAGACCTAAATAACCAAAGCAGTTGAAGAACAAAGCTGGAGACATCACACTTCCTGATTTCAAACTATCCTACAAGGCTAAAATAATAAAAAAAATATGGTATTAGCATAAAAACAGGCACATAGATCGATGGAACAGAATAGAGAGCCTAGAAATAAACCCATGCATATAGGGGAAATTTTTGACAAAAGAGCCAAGTATATACAATGGAGAAAAGCAAAACAAACAAAAAAACAAAAAACAATGAAAAACCCCAAACCCAAAAAATCCAATTAAAAATTGACAAAATGGGGTGCCTGGGTGGCTTAGTCATTAAGCGTCTGCCTTTGGCTCAGGTCATGATCCCAGGGTCCTGGGATTGAGCCCCACATTGGACTCCCTGCTCAGCAGGAAGCCTGCTTCTCCCTCTCCCACTCCCCCTGCTTGTGTTCCCTCTCTCACTGTGTCTCTCTCTGTCAAATAAATAAATAAAATATTTAAAAATAAACAAATAAATAAATAAAAATAAAAATGGGCAAAGGATCCAAGTAGACATTTTTTTTTTTCCCCAAAGACATATAAATGGCCAACAGGTACATGAAAAGATACTCAACATTACTAATTACAGAAATGCAAATCAAAATCAGAATGACCTCACATCTGTTAGGATGCCCCATTATTTAGAAAAAAAAAAACAAAAACAAAACAGAAATAAAAAGTGCTGCAAGAATGTGAATAAATGAGGAGTCTTGTGCACTGTTGGTGGAAATGTGAAATGGTACAGCTGCTACGGAAGCAGTATGAAGTTTCTTCAAAAAAATTAGAACTAGAACTACTATATGATTAATCCAGCAAGTCCAGCTTTAAGTATTTAACCAAAAGGATTGAAATCAAAATCTTGAAAAGATATTTGTACTCCCATGTTCATTATAACATTATTCATAATAACCAAGATGTAAAAGCAACTTAAATGTTTATAGCAACAGATGAATGAAGAAAATGTATGCATATACAGTGGAAAATTATTTAGCCTTTACTGTCATATGTGACATCATACATGTACTTTGAGGACATTATGCTAAGTGAAATAAGTCAGTCACATAAGGACAGATACTATATGATTCCACTTACATGAGGTATCTAAAGTAGTCAAAATCATAAACACAGAAAGTACAATGAGGTTTCTAGATCCTGGGGAAATAGGGTACTGCTGTTCAGTGGTTATAGAGATTCAGTTATACAACATGATAATATCATAACGATATGCTGCACAGTATCGACCTGATAGTTAACAATACAGTAATTTATACTTAATCATTTGTTCAGAGAGGACCTTATGTGTTGTTTACCACAATAAAAAATAATTAATTTTTTATCTTACAGCTCTGGAGATCAGAAATCTGGAATGGATCTTACCCGGCAAAAAACAATGTATCAGCAGGGCTGTGTTCCTTCTGGAAGCACTTGTTAAAGAATCTGTTTCCTTGTCTTTTCCAGGTTCTAGAGGCTACCTGCCTTGGCTCATAGGCCTTTATTCTGTCTTAAAAACCTTCAACATAGTGTTTTCGGGTCTCTGACATTAATACCCCTGCTTCTCTCTATTATGAGAACCCTTGACTAATTTGGGTCTACCCACACACAATCTTCCCACCTTAAAATCCTTAATTTAATCACATTTGCAAAGTCTCTTCTGCCATGTAGGGTAACGTAGTAAAAATTTGGGGTGTTTAGGATATAGACTGCTTTGGAGGCAGGTGCATTATTCTGCCTACCATAGTCTATTTTATGGCCCACAAAGATTTGCATTCTCACATACAAAATACGCCCACAACACCCTAACATACTCCCTGTCATAATGTATTACAGCACCAAATTTCACTTAAGTCTCATTAGCTCAAGAGTCCCAAATTTCATCATATAAGTCAGGTATTGGTGTCTGATACAAGAAACTAGAAAATTTTCTTTCTGCATCTATGGACCTGTGAAACTCAAGAAATAAGCTATCAGATCCCCAAAGCACGATGGTGAAATATGCATAGGATTTCTTACTGGTATTTCCCATTTAAGAGGACAGAAAATGGAAGAGGGGGGAAAAATGTCATTGGTTCTGAGCAATTTCAGAATCCAGCCATACATTAGACTTCAAGCCTTGGGGA